>NC_052478.1:2565028-2666690 GCF_009730915.1 Dioscorea cayenensis subsp. rotundata
TTATAATACATTAAAGAAAAATTTTTTTCAACACATAACACTGTTATTTGAAAAAAAAAATCCCAAACATAACAAAAACACTTGTCACTCATGAAATGCATGTTGATTACTTGGTCAGAGTGGGAACCATATATATATATATATATATATTTAAAAAAGGCGACAAACACCGTGAATTACTCTCCTCACCACTTTGCACGTCACACGAAACACTTTATTTTGGTGTCGCTAACCACTTGAATCAAGTGTAAATATATATATTTTCTTGTATAAATTCATGGCATGTGTGATTGACGGAATTAGATGTAGACATTCTATTTTATACATCTTAAAAAAAAAAAATTTGTAGACATTGACATTTAGAAAATATTCAAGAGTAGTAATAAATAAATGAACACATTAATGTCATGAAAAGAATGTTAAAAGCAAGCTCCAACTATCCACATTGGACATGTCCAAAAAAAATCAACAACCCTGAAATAAAGTATTGCAATGATAAATAAGAGAAAGAGTGAAAAATTAATTGCAAAGTCTTATCCACAATTATGCAAGCTTTTGTGCCAATGGAAGTCATGCTTGAAGATAAGGTTCTCATTTGCATAATAAAAGCAACAAAGTTTCCAATTGCTTGCACACAAACGTTATCCAATGAATTCGGTTTATTTATACACAAGAAATCACAATTTTGCCAAGAGCTTTTGTGATAAAAAAACTCGAAATCCATGATGAACAACTTCATATCATGTCAGAAAAACAAAAAGAAACAGAACTGTAAATTTTCATTATAATCATCATTAATGTAAATGAGGCTTAATCATTCACATAATAGAGCATTCCAGTGAAATTAGTGCTGTAGTTAAGATTATAATCTCGAATAATCAAACCTGAGATCTTTCCATTTCAATTCGGTGTTTCTCTGTAGCTTTTTCTGTATATGAATGCAAGAAGATCAGCAACAATGTCAGTGAGACGTCGATTTCATTACAATCAACATGGACCAAAAGAATGATCGCAGCTAAATTATCTGTTTTTATGCAGTATGGCAAGCAACAAATTTTTCGATAAGAGGATTGACAAGATGCGGTGCCTCGTCCTGTGTAAAATTAGAGGATAATCGGCATCGTGAAAGCTTTCTAAGATAAGGGAATGAACCATCTCAGAAAATTTGATAAGAATATGAAACCTGTGGGCAGTGACCAACATCAGGAAGGATAACAAAATCATCCACTGTATCAAAATCGGCATATGCCTTTCCGAGTTCAACCGGCTCCCATGGGTCTTTATCTCCCCAAGCCACCAAAACTGGGCACTGATATACAAAAATTGAAAAATAAACGATCAAGATAAGCGGAACTCAAATGACGGTAAAACAGTGGCAATGAAAAGTACAGAAAGCAATTGGAATCACAATGGTTTGTCTCTTACATTTACTTGGAGAATCAGTTCTTCCGGTAAAGGTCCACCTGAATAACAGATGAACTCAAGAAACACATCAACTGCACCAGGTTCAAGTCCTGGCTGAAGGATAATCTGAATTAATTCATCTGTTACTGCAGATGTGTCATGATAGCACTGTGAAATAAAAGATTTATCAGAGTATATTAAGTGAGTGCAAGAGAGAGAAAATTTTAACAATATTTGTAATGTGACAGTTATGTTATAAAATCATTCTTAGTACTTAACACATCTAAAGAGTCCTAATTAAGAATATTCACACACATGTAGGTACTAGGTAGATATACTTTAGCAGAGAACCTGACAAAGAATGCTTCTAACAGATTCTGGAGTTGCAACAGCATTGAAGAACAGCTTTCCCAAGGCTGTATTTCTGTCATGGCATGGCAACATGTAAAATTAAGCACCAAGAAGTGAGATTTTTCTTAAATTATAACTGCAGAACTATACTATTTACCTTAAGATACTTTGAAATGATTTGATAAATGGACGACCATACCAAGGCTGCTTCTTGATATGAAGCATCCTTAAGGAAATATTTAGCAGTACAATACCCTTGCAGACCTGAGGTTTCAGAACAGCTGCCTGAAGACCAACAACTCCTGCAAAGCAAGATCATGCCCTTGCATAAGATATTCCACAACTATCTTTTAATCTTACAGGATTGTCCTTGAAATGATTTTGAATCATGACAGGGATGAGATTTATGGTATCAGCATCTGCTCTGTAAGAGTCAAAAACTTAAAGACATGCCGATACAACAAAAACGGCAATAGTTCACCAGTGTGTACCAATTGGCATAGAGTAACAGTGCAAAAAGCTGTCATAATTGCCAAAAGTTCAAGTTGAACTTGCAAACCTTACAAAAACGTAAATTCTTGGCACATGCTTTTGATGACTTCGAATCCAAGTGTGTAGCAAAAAGAGAAAATAAGGGATGATGTTTGGATTTAAATGCTGTAAATCTGACAAGTTTTATCAAGCAACATGTAACCCTAATAACTAAGTGAAGATTATCAGGCTCAAACAATGGTGCTGCAGGGAGCAAAATTTGTCCATGCAGAATAATGCTCATATTTTATTTGCAAACTTGTCATATCAGTGAGTGGGAAATCATCTCTTTTCTCTTTTCCCTTTGAAAGAAAGGAAAGAATTCTGAAAACCTACTCCACTCAATAATTAAAAGTTTCCATGACATTTGTTTATAAATCGCAAGCCACTTTACAGTTGAGCATACTTGGTCATGCTGCATAAAGTGTGGAAAGGTCAACATAATCACACCATATATGGGCCATGATTATGTACCAAAAAAGAAAAAGTATTAATGCACAATGATCAATTATTTCTGATTAATACTTCAACTCAATGTTTCTCACCTCCAATTGAGTTGCAAATAAAGAATGCCCTGTCTCTGACCACCTCTTCACAGAAGTCATTTAGTTGGGCAGCCCATGTCTCGAATGTATAGAAGCTATCCTGTTCAAAATCCCGCGGATTTGGTTTGTCTGAATACCCGTAGCCAATAAGGTCTATTGAAAAAACCCTACTTGATTTTGCAAGGAAAGAGATATTTTTTCTCCAATGATCACTGCCACCAGGACTCAACACATCAGCATGACTAACTAAGAGTTGCATGGCGAGATATACAAGGGAAGAAAAAGGACAATAAAGCTATCTGTCATATATAAGCAATCATCACTTAACCGCGAAAAATGTCTCATTTCATGAAAGTTTGCAACTTAAACAAGAATTAGTTCATATTAACGAGTGTTTGGTAGTCTACCGGTAACAATGCATTGAAAACACCCGAAGAGAAGTGAAAAGCATTAACTATGGGCAAGAAAATCACAAGCAAAGATGTGAACGATGCATACCTATTTGCTCCAAAACCATGAACTAAAACCAATGCCGGTCCGGTCTCTCCTGAAAATTGATAACGAATGCGATAACCACGCCAATTCCAGAAGCTACAACAAAGAATATACCACATTCATTTTTAAGAGATACTGGCAACAATCCTTGATTGTATCAAGTTTGCAAATAATAATTCTAAAGTCAGGGCACATTAAGTTCAAAACTTTGAGGTATAAAACTGTTTTTATATCAACTATTCTAACATGGACCAATCCAATATCCTTACCATTATGCTGCTACAAAAACACTATTTTGACGAACAAATCTTGAATTCTTTTCAAAACATATAATTTCAGTGCTCATACATACAAAACTCCCCCATCCCACAAACACCATTCTGAACTTTTCACAATGAATAACTAAACTAATTCTTTTGTAGAATAACTGAATCACATTCTATACAAATGCCCAAAAAAGAGTGGAAAAAGAACAAATTCACTGAGAAGGACATAAGCGAATGAATACCTGGTACGAACTTGAGGTTCAGAAGGGATTGCAACAACGGAAATTGAATCAGAAGAGCCAATCCCTTCGCTAGACGCCGCAAAATATGGCTTGAAAGAGCGAGAAAAACCCCGCCCTTTTGAAAACAACCGAGAGGCTTGGAGGGAATGGGAAGGGCGAAGGCCATGGGAGGCGAAAGATGCAATCTTGAAGCGAGAGGGAGGGAGGAGAGCGGAGTTGGGAGGAGGGAGAGAGAGTGGAGGTGAGCACTTGCCCGCCATTTCCGAGATCACCAAACCACGCAGGGGATTGCTTGGTTTCTATGAACCGGAACCTTCGAGCTCTAGCTGTGCAGCTCTGTACAGCAAACTCCATTTCAGCCTGTAAATTCTCACCACGTGTACAATCCTCGATCTAATTAGAGAGTTTTTTTTTTGCAGATATGCCCGGTAACTTGCATAAATTGTTGGTTACTATTTGCAAACTATACCCAGTGCATTCTTATAATTATATATTGACCATTGCAAATAGATTTCATATATCATATTATCCTTTGCTTTAAAACAATAAATATTTAATTTTTTAATACCAATAAGCACATAATTAATTATTAAAATAAAATTTAATTTTAATTGATATTAATTAAATCATTTTTTTTAAATTTTTAATATAATTTTTTTAAAAAAGATGGATAAACTACATGGATTAGAAAAAAAGTATTACAAAAAAATCCACTAAATATGGAAAGATAAACACAAAAAAAATAGAAAACAACAAATAGACGAAAAATAGACAACTCTAGAAAATAAAGTCACACACTCACTGAAATCAGCAAACAACTCCCTCTCACTTGAGAGGGAGACGAAGCATAAAAAACTAGTTCTTCAACACAATTTAAGCAAAAATATTTTAACTCAATTCATAAGAATATATATATTTTTTTATATATTTTGAATAAAGATTTTGTATTTTCTAATTATTAAGTTTGCCAGGGGTGTATGTGTATAAAATAAATATATACACACATCAAATTCTAATGGGCTTTTAAATTGGGCCTAAGAGCCCATTACAAGTTCCACAGTGCATTGTGATTCCAATTTTTGGATCGAAGTCCCTCCCCCAAACCCTTCTCCGTTTCAAACCCTAACCCTTATATAACCCCACATCTTCTCGCCAACCAAAGGAACCACCTCCTCCACCATCGCCCCCCATCGATCCATCGTCTTCCCGAAACCCTAATCCTTCTCCGATGGAGCAGATGGCGGCGGCGGTTCTGGGTGCCGACACGGCTCCCTTTGAATCCCTCATCGCTCAATTGATGTCCACTGCCAACGATCAGCGATCCCATGCTGAAGCCCTCTTCAATCACTGCCGCGATCGCCACCCGGATGTCCTCTCCTTGAAGCTTGCCCACCTTCTCCATTCTTCCCCACATCTTGAGCTCCGTGCCATGGCCGCCATCCTTCTTCGTAAGCTTCTCACCCCTGACTCTGACCCCTCGTCATCCTCATACCTTTGGCCTCGTGTCACCCCTTCTACCCAGTCCTCTCTCAAGACGATCCTTCTTGCCGCCGTTCAGCGTGAGGACTCGAAATCTATTTCCAAGAAGCTCTGCGACACGGTCTCCGAGCTCGCCTCCGCCCTTCTTCCTGATAACGCCTGGCCGGAGCTCCTACCCTTCATGTTCTCCGCTGTCACCTCCTTGGATTCCCCCCGCCTGGCTGAATCCTCCCTCCTGATCTTCTCCCAACTCGCTCAGTACATCGGCGAGACATTACTCCCCCACCTCGCCACCCTCCATTCAGTGCTTCTCGCTTCGCTGTCGCACCCGTCATCTCCGGACGTCCGGATCGCTGCCCTCAATGCTGCGATCAACCTCGTCCAGTGCCTGCCTAGTGCGCAGGAGCGTGACCAGTTTCAGGATTTGCTCCCCGCTATGATGCGCACTCTCACCGAGGCGCTGAACTCTGGGCAGGAGGCTACTGCGCAGGAGGCGTTGGAATTGCTCATTGAACTTGCTGGCACTGAGCCTCGCTTCCTCCGCCGCCAGCTCACTGATGTTGTCGGCGGGATGTTGCAGATTGCAGAGGCTGATGGACTTGAGGAGGGTACCCGGCATCTTGCTGTTGAGTTTGTGATAACCCTTGCTGAGGCAAGAGAACGTGCCCCTGGCATGATGAGGAGGCTGCCACAGTTTGTGGGGAGACTTTTTGCTGTGCTTATGAAGATGCTACTTACTATTGAGGATGAGCCTGCATGGCATTCAGCAGAACCTGATGATGAGGACGCTGGTGAGACCAGTAACTACAGTGTAGGACAGGAATGCCTTGATAGGCTATCAATTGCCCTTGGGGGTAACACGATCGTTCCTGTGGCTTCTGAGCTACTCCCGGCCTATCTTGCTGCTCCTGAGTGGCAGAAGCATCATGCTGCACTTATAACACTTGCCCAGATTGCGGAAGGTTGCTCCAAGGTATTATGTTGCCACCCTTTTCTTCTTTTTATGCATGTTTTATACATTTGTCATCTTTTGTGGCGTTGTTTTCATGAATTGTTTGGGCGTTTGTTGTCTCTTGGACATTGTTTTTTATGGAATGTTTTGTTTAAATGCCATCTCTTGGCTTGTTGTTTTATGGCTTCTTTCATTTTATTGTCATAGGTGATGATAAAGAATCTTGAACAAGTGGTTAATATGGTCTTGAATTCTTTCCAAGATCCTCATCCTCGTGTCCGCTGGGCAGCAATCAATGCTATTGGGCAGTTGTCCACCGATTTAGGCCCAGATTTGCAGGTTCAGTATCATCAGAGAGTGCTGCCTGCTCTAGCTTCGGCCATGGATGATTTTCAAAATCCTCGTGTACAGGTACATGCCATTGTGATTTTGTTCCTATTTGTGTGAGACAGGAAAATTCTGTTTGCAATTTTGGTGAGTTTATTTAACAAATATTGTGCTTAACTCAGTGAACATGAAATCTACAAATATAGAATTGCATGTGGTTAATATTTCAATGATCAACAGAGGTCCAGATCATATCAATTTGCTACAAGAAAGAGTGCTTGGTTATGATCACTTCCCTTGTGAAATATGAACCGGACCAATGTTTTCAATATGTGGACTTTTCACTTAAGCATTCAGATTAATCAAGGCATGGCCATTATGCAGATGCGTCTTTTAACATAAGCTGTGACCATATATTTATCTTTTTAATATTAACAAAATCACGACCCTAGCTTGATTTTGTGGTAGTAATTTGTTTTACTCTAGTGCGTAGAAGTTGCACTGTTGACTTTTTGACTTTTGAATTCCTATCATGACTTCTGAATTATCTGGAGGTGTTTATTTTTCAAAAAGAGAAGAAAAATATGTAGATCTATGTTTCAAAGCCTATTCAAGACTCTGACTCTTGAGGTTGTGGTCGAAATCCGCAATGTTTACATTTACATTTATTATGATTGAATTATTATTTTAGTGTTATCCTTTTCCATTAAGTTTTGGTGTTTGTCAGGTGGCTGGCTAAAGAATAAATAAATGACCCATTAATGAGACTGCTTTCATATTTTACTTTTCCTTTTAAAAAATAGTCACATAAATCTATCTTGTATAGTTGTACTTAACTCGGGGGCATCAAATACGTCTTTTGAAATATCTCTATTAATAATTTACTTGAAAATGAAGCTACATTCTCAGTTACTAATTCCACAGTTAAGATGCCTGTCTGCTATGAGTCTGTTGGTTGTATCTGTAAGGACAATATCTTGGAGAATTTTTGGTTTGAATCTATAACAAAATCTGGTGGCCGTATTTGCTTGGTAAAGTAGATTCTTCTGCTGAAATTCAAAGCATTCAAAGCTCTTACGGTTTTTTGTTTATTACACGTTTTCCATAATTATCTGCGTGCTTTGGTTTCTACATGAGGGCTGCTCTGTTATGTAATATATATTTCTGGCAAGCTATACTTGTGATATTATGATGTCCTTCATATCTGTAATTTTTCCTGCAGGCACATGCTGCTTCAGCAGTCTTAAATTTCAGTGAGAACTGCACCCCGGAGATATTGACTCCTTACTTGGATGGAATTGTTGGCAAATTGCTTGTATTGCTGCAGGTGAGATTAATTGCTTTTTATTGACTTATTTTAATGTTCATTTTCTCTGTTTGATGGATATTGAAAAGTTGAAAAATGTGAAACTTCTTTTCAGAATGGGAAGCAGATGGTCCAAGAGGGAGCTTTGACAGCTTTAGCATCAGTTGCTGATTCCTCTCAGGTATTTTGCTGAATGCACTGTTGTTTGTGCTTGCATAGTGGATGTCTTATTATAACAGGCATATAAAAACTTGTCTAAATGCAGGAACACTTCCAGAAATACTATGATGCTGTTATGCCTTATCTGAAGGCAATTTTGATGAATGCAACTGACAAATCTAATCGAATGCTTCGTGCCAAATCTATGGAGTGCATTAGTTTGGTTGGGATGGCTGTGGGCAAGGATAAGTTCAGGGATGATGCTAAACAGGTAAACATATCTGATATAAATACATGTATCATGCTTTTCTCATTCTAGAAATGTGAACGTTTTATTTATGATTAGTAATTTTTTACTCAATTAGTTCTCTATGCACCTTATGTTTAGATTCTATGCTTTTTTTGAGGTTGGTATCTTTTTCACATGCTATGATTGGCATTACTTTCTAACTGAGAAGTGTCATGGCAGTTATTGATCAATTGTTTTGCCTGGAGGTTGATTTAGTTTGCAAAGACATTGCACTTGGAATTTAAATTTTGAAAGATGATATTCTTAGCTGGATCTGTGGTAAAAAATACCCTCACAAAAAAATGAAAAAACATTGCCTAATTTTCTATTTAATGTGTTTAAGTTTTTGCATAAGGTCCAAAGTTGTCCTTTCCATTTTAAAATGTCATTAACTAACTTGTGCAATGAGGAAGATTAATGACATTAGCTTTTATGCTGTATCTTTTTCTCATCTAACCTTTCAACATCAACAATTTCTAGAATATGAGGGGACAGTTGTTTGCTCATTTTAGGTTTTGGACAATCTTGATGGTATAAATATATAAGTGGTTCATGGTGCTTAGCTGCTAAAAGCAGCATTTAACCTTTTTGTTTTCATTGTAGGTAATGGAAGTGCTAATGACATTACAAGGATCTCAGATGGAGGCAGATGATCCAATAACAAGCTACATGTTGCAAGTATGTTATGCATTTTTAAATCTTATTGAACAGACAGCATATCCTTCCTTCCTAAATTTTGTTCTCTGGTCTAGGCATGGGCTAGGCTCTGCAAGTGCCTAGGGCAAGATTTTCTACCATACATGAGTGTCGTCATGCCTCCCTTGCTTCAGTCTGCTCAGCTTAAGCCAGATGTGACCATTACATCTGCGGATTCTGATGATGAAATAGATGATTCAGATGATGACAGGTATTTCATTTAATGCCAATGTCATAAAGATTGCACTTTTAGGGTTTATGCAAAGGGATTTGTTTTATATGCTTGGATATTTTTTTCAACAAGATGAATAGATTGTTTGGTATCAGTATAAATTAGTTTCTGATGTTGAAGATTTACATAGGTGTTGAGAAAAATGTTTTTTCATGAGTAGTTCATCATTTGGCATGACTATAGGCTGAGTTCAATTCCCATGGATTTATATCATGTAATTTTGGATATAAACATTCTGTTGGCATAACTAGAGCTGGGCAATCCTGAGGAAAGTGATTGTACGTTCAATGTATGTTGGTTAACATATTTCGAAAATGAAAATTGGGAACATATTGTGATCTCAAACCTCTTGTTGGTTTAAGTATTTAAATAAGATTATGCTAAAGCAATATTTCTATGCTGTAGTATTGAGACCATCACGCTTGGAGATAAAAGAATAGGCATAAGGACTAGTGTTTTGGAGGAAAAAGCTACCGCTTGTAACATGCTTTGTTGCTATGCCGATGAGCTCAAGGAGGGGTTTTACCCGTGGATTGATCAGGTTTGTCACGATCAGCAGGGTTCCATATCTTGACAATTTAAATTTTGTGAGACTTTCTGATGTTAACAGTTTAAGTAAAATTTGGTTCAGGTTGCTCCTACTTTGGTACCACTTCTCAAGTTTTATTTCCACGAAGAAGTTAGGAAGGCTGCTGTATCAGGTATTCAGTATTCCTACATTTAGTTGTCCTTTGAGTTAGTTCTATAACCTTTCGCTGATCTGCATGTGATTTTCTTGTCTGTAGCTATGCCAGAATTACTGCGGTCAGCTAAGTTAGCTGTGGAGAAGAGGCAAGCACTAGGTCGTGATGAATCATATGTTAAGCAGTTATCTGATTATATAATTCCAGCCCTGGTTGAAGCTCTACATAAGGTCATTTTAACCTTGTCTAAATTTGTCTCTATTTGCTATTGCGTTAATAATATGTTTTAACCACTGATGTTTGCCTTTTTGTAATTGCCAACTTTTCAGGAACCAGAAACGGAAATTTGTGCAAGCATGTTGGACTCATTGAATGAGTGCATACAGGTTTGTTGTTTTTCTTATCCCTATAGAAACTTTGAGGCCTTATTTCTGAGATTGGTATATCGGGACTGCGATGTGTCTTATATAAAACCTATCTTGTATGGAACCTAAATTGGTTGTTGCATATGAGCGCTATGAGTAAAGCTGATGTTTGGAAGTCATCCCTTCTTAGTGGTTGTAAATTTCTTTGAGTGGATATTTTTCTTCGTGCTCATTATCTATTAAACTGCAAATCCCACACAGATTTTGTGTATGCAACACTATGTATCTACCCTGGGGCCAGTTTGAAGTCCCCGGTTTACATACAAACAAATCACTTATATTTATACTTATCTTCTGTGGTTTAAAATCTCAAAAGTATTACCGGGGATCCTAATTTTTTAATATTGTAATACATGCAACATGACCGATTCTTGTAGTTATTTTTATTTTAGGTTGATTATAATTTGAGGTCTTTCTGTTGGCATTCAGCTTTCTGGACCACTTCTAGATGAAGCCCAAGTGAGATGTATAGTGGATGAAATCAAACATGTGATCACAGCAAGCACAACCAGGAAAAGGGAAAGAGCAGAGCGAACAAAAGCAGAGGATTTTGATGCGGAAGAAGGGGAACTGTTGAAGGAAGAAAATGAACAAGAAGAAGAATTGTTTGATCAGGTTTGTTATACTTGCCGTATTTTATTTATTAACTGAGATATTCTAGAAACTCTAATTTTTTTGGCTCATTTTAACTTTATACAATTGAATCTAGATTGGTGATTGCTTGGGAACCTTGATCAAAACCTTCAAGACTCCCTTCCTGCCATTCTTTGATGAGCTCTCGGTGTACATAACGCCTATGCTGGTATGTACTGCAGATAAGCACTTCGTATCTTACTATTTTTGTTGCTCTTTATTATTGATGTGCAACAACGTCCCCAACAACCACACACACACACACAATTTTTGTATTTTATGTTAGCTACTTTGTCATGCTTTAGTTATTTGACCGAATTTTGGTTTATTTTGCATGATAAAGTCTTTTTACACATGGGATATGAGTATGCGCTTTGGTTTTTAGGTCCCCTTTTATAGTAGTTATTGATAATTTACTAGAATGTTCCAGGTGGCTATGTTCTTTGAAAGAAACTTAATTCTTAGAAAACCCTAGAAACAGTATGTACTATTCTCTGTTTTAATATCTGCAGTTTTGGACTAATTAGTGGTTGCTTGAGGAAATCTTGTTTTTGTCATTGATTAAATTTGTATAAATTGTTGTTGGAAGAGTTCTATATGCTTTCTCTTGGTGATTTTGCTTCTTTATGTATGTGGGTAGTAGTAGACAATGTCTTCAACTAGTCTAAGACAACACTTTGATATCTTTGTGGAATTTGTAGTGGTTGAAGTTTTGAGTTTGTGAGTAACAATATCTATTAATAAAATTACTAGATTTATCTGTTGGGCTGTATACAGGTTTATCCTTAATATTCTACAGGCTTTGAATTTGTTGAGATAGTTTGGTGAAATTCAACTCCTGTAGTCTAATTTAATCCTTTTGTGAGTTTAGGGCAAGGATAAATCACCCGAGGAGAGAAGGATTGCTATTTGTATTTTTGATGATGTTGCAGAACAATGTCGTGAAACAGCTCTAAAGTAAGACTGTCTTTTTTTTCATGCAGTTAAATAAGTTTGTCTTTGTTAACACTGCTATATCTTGTGTCTGACTTTTGTCCATGGTCAGGTATTATGACACCTACCTCCCATTCCTATTAGAAGCTTGCAATGATGGTAGTCCAGATGTCAGACAGGTTACTGGCGCAAATTCTTGGCCCATTAACAAATATATATATATATATATTTTTTAGTTAGTCAATTGAATTCCATGGATAATCTTCAGGCTGCTGTCTATGGTATTGGTGTCTGCGCTGAGTTTGGTGGTTCCGCCTTTCGGCCTCTTGTTGGAGGTATTTTAATTAAATTGTTAGAAATGAATGCTCACCTTTCTCATTTGGATGCAGTGACTCTCTTCTGACAAAAGAATCACTGCCTTCTCTGCAGAGGCTCTCTCCAGGTTAAATAATGTCATAAAACATCCTGATGCACTTCAATCGGACAATGTGATGGCATATGACAATGCTGTTTCAGCTCTGGGAAAAATATGCCAGTTTCACAGGGATAGTATTGATGCTGCTCAGGTACTTTATTCTGTTCAGTTAATCTAAGAGTCATCAATGCCCTCTGTTTTGTTAACACATTAGCTTAGCATTCTCAATAATGGAAGAAATAAAGATTAGGTCTTTGATTACCATTGAAGGGACATTAGCTAAGGTGTCATATGATTTTATGTTTCTAGCAACTAGTTATGTTTAAATGAGCTTGGGTCCATCTCATATTGAAGACTTGTTAAAAATTTGGTACATCTGGAACAGATTTTAGTTGTGAAAAAAAAATGAATGTTGTTGAGTAATGGTTTACTTTGCTGTGGGTTTCTGTGACTATTATGCCTTATTGAATCATATGGATTGTCTAACTTCTACCACTGTTATAAGGTTTATGACCATGCTTGTTAAATTAGTACTTAGATGAACCCCGTTATCAGGCTGTTTTCTTAGCCTTGGTCTCACTATTCATAAGTGGCATTTACTGGCAATTCTTATGTTCTCAGCATGATTAGTATGGCTTCATTATTTTGACAGATCTAATTTGAGCTATTATTTAATTTCAAATTTGTTTCTAATGCTCTCAGCATGATTAGTACGGTTTCATTATTTTGAATCTTCTTGAGATTTATTTCACCACTAGTTCCAGCCAATTCTTATGGTTTATTTGCTTACTTTCATTGATTGGCTTAATATTACTCCATGCCATGTTTGCAGGTGGTTCCTGCCTGGTTAAGTTGCTTGCCCATAAAAGGCGATTTGATTGAAGCCAAAGTCGTACATGATCAGCTTTGCACCATGGTTGAAAGGTAAAACTGCTAACCTTCTTTTGGTGAAATCAGATATTGTTACCTCTTTTTGAACAAGGTATCTTTGTCTCTTTGTTTTACTGGTGTTGGTATAAGCATTTCTTTGCAATATCTTATTTTATTATTACTACTATCCACAGATCTGATAGGGAGCTTTTGGGCCCTAACAACCAGTTTCTTCCTAAAATAGTGTCAGTTTTTGCAGAGGTAATTCTCCTATCAACACTCATTATTATTACTTCTTTGCCAAAGCAATTAGATATTGCACGTTCTTTGCATTTAATCTGGCTTGATTCATTGATTATGTACTTTGCTATTTTTCATACATATTGGCAAATTGCATCCATTCCCTGAACAAATTTATCAAATCCGGCCACCATGACCTGCATATCATTATTGGAGTTGATTACTTTGAGGTTTTACCGTCTTGTGTATAAAATACAGGTTTTATGCGCCGGCAAGGATTTGGCAACTGAACAGACTGCCAGCAGGATGGTCAATCTTCTAAGGCAGCTTCAGCAGACACTGCCACCAAATGTTCTTGCATCAACCTGGTCTTCGTTGCAGCCTCAGCAGCAGCTCGCCCTGCAATCCGTGTTGTCCACATAGCATATACGCATTCAGGTCATGGACTCATAGCATTGTGAACTGTCTGTTACTTTTCTTGGTCAGTTTGTTTACTATATTTCCTGTTCATTATTACCCATTCTTTATATTTTCCAATTACTTGGTTGTGGTTTTTAATCTTCTTTTTGGTGCGATGTGGAAATGTATTATTGTTTGGTTGAGTCAGAGTTGAACCCTCTTGAAAGGATGCTACAAAAGTTTTGGTGAATGATGTGTATAATATGGACAGCGTTTATTGCCTATTTGTAATTGATATGCTCTATTTATAGAAAAAAAAAACCAAAAAAGGTCTGTTTGGTATTTATGTATTTATTAACTTTGTTTTTATATGCTGCTTCTAATTTCCTACCTGGATATCATGTTTATAAGATAATGATACTGGTGTTGTGAAATGAAGTGTAATTATTCCAATTGTTTAGTTTAGCTGCATATTAAAAGTTTATATTTCTCAAGGATGATAATGCAACTAGTTCAAAGCATTTGTTAGAGTAATAGGGTTGGATGGTATTGATTGAACATGCCTTGCGGTTCAAGAACAGTGTTTGGTTTATATATATATATATATATATATTGGCTAATAAGCGATAAAGAAAATTAACAATGTGCATGGATGTTGGGTTAATATTTCAACACATTTGAATTTTTACTTTGCGTGTGTTTTGTAGTTTAATTTTAGGTTTTTTAAAATAAATATTATACATAAGATAGCCGGTATTAATGAGTCGAGATCATTGGTTTAAATCTCCTGTGAATGTTTTTCATATTCATCCTTGATCAACTACTGTTTAATCCACAAGGTTAGAGTCATCGACATATAAAGATAAAATAACAATTATAATTGTTTAATAAAAATAAACAAATTTACTAATCGTCAAGCTTCAATGATTTCCAAACTAATGAGGTGTGCACGGTGTGACTTACTTTTAGAGATGGCAATTTGTACTCTGCACGGGAGTATACTCGTACCGTACCGGTCAAAGAGGGTATTCACCCTCTTTTGACCCGAGACTGCACTGCAAATCTGGTATTACGTTAGTTTTTGAGCGGGTGCAGGGTCGGAGTAAGGGTATGCCCCTCACCCTACCCGATCCCTTACCCCTTACCCTTACCCGTTGAAGAGGTGCGGGTAAAATCCGATCTGCATCCTTTTACCCTCTCATATATATATATAATTTTTTTATAAAAACTAAACATTTACTCACAATTTACTCAATATCTATTTTCATAGTGATTAATTTGAAAAATAATACTTCAAATTTTCTCTTAATATATTATTTTTTAAATTTTATTTAATTTCTATATTTATATTTGATAATATTATCAAAAATTGAATTTTAGATATATATTAAGAATCATAATTAAATTAAAAAAATAAACAAATATAAAAAAATTATAAGAACATCATGAAAAAAATAATATACTAATAAAAAAATCAATTGGATATAACTTATGAGAACAAAAATATTACTAGATATTATTACTTTAGATATTTATAAAAATTTGAAGTTTATATAAAAATATAAATAGTAGATATATGAAAAATTTTAAACAAAAACCAAAAATGGTTAAACATGAACAAAAACAAAAGGTAGAGTTACAATTTGAGTCACCCAAATAGGCGTTATTTTTTTATGTGATTATATAATTTAATATAAAGCGAAATATATATATCAATCTATAATTTTGAATTTATGGATGTGTTTAAAGATTGTAATATAATGTATAATTAATTTATTTTTTTATTATTATTTAAATTTAATTCGATAATTTGAACAACGGAGTAGCGCAGTACCTGCGGGAGTATCACCGTCCCTGCGAGTAAGGAGTAAGGGGTATGATTTTTCTACCACGAGAGTGCGGGTAAGGAATGCAGGGTATGGGGTAGGGGTTCGAGTGCGGGTAGGGGTTTTGGCATCACCCTGCACATCACCCGTTCAATCCCTACTTACTTTCAGTATGAAAGCAGTGACTACGTCGCACCTGTCACGCGACTAACGATAACCCAACGAGGCACTAGACTCGGACCCACCCATACATACGTATGTACCTATATATATAATATATATATAGGCCTTGAATGGGGTGCCAAGTGGCACATCATCGTGCATCCAATGACTTTGTTTCATTCTCCCTTTGTGTTGACTGTTGACCAAATTAGGACACATTCTTATAGACGTGTAGACTGGGACAATTGTCCTATTTTTCTTTTCCACCCTTCCAATAATTTTAAACAAATCGTAAGAAATAAAACTAGGATAGATAAACAGATGAGAAGGAAATTTATATTTTTATATCTATCAACCCAAAAATCAGTATTTTGACCAATTTTATTAGAATATTCCATTCATGAATTCATCACTAATTATATATATTTATATATATATTCCTCTAAATGTCACACTAAACCCTCTCATAATCTAAATAAAAAAGACCTGTAAATAAGTTAAAAGAAAAATGGTGGCACTTATTAGAGTCAAATTAAGATAAACCAAACACAAAAAGACATGCAAAGCACAAACCAAATTCCTCACTCTCTTTAAAAACTTAACCAAAAACCAAAACAAAAAACACAACTACCCGCCCTCCTTATACTTTATGCATGAACTTTTCTCATTGAAAACTCAGTCATCATCAAACCTTCTTCTCTATATATAAACTCCAAATGACAAGCAAACAATGATACAATGACAACCCCTCCACTTCCTTTCAAACTTCCATCTTTTTAATTCTTTTGATCTCCTTTAAATCCCTCTCCCTCCATCTCCACTTCCTTCCATTCCTCTCCAAATGGAACTCCACTTCCAACACTCTTCTCAACTCTCCAAAACCTCCAAATTTAAACCAAGAAACAAGACCACCACTTGCACTACAAACACAACCAAGAACAACAACAACAACAACAACAACAACAACAAAAAAGCAAGAAGAACAATAAGAAGTTTGTGGGAGTGAGACAAAGGCCATCAGGGAGATGGGTGGCAGAGATCAAAGACACCACTAAAAAGATTAGGATGTGGTTAGGCACATTCGAGACAGCCGAAGAAGCCGCAAAAGCATACGATGAAGCCGCCTTCCTTCTCCGTGGATCGAATACTCGTACTAACTTCATCACTCATTCTTGTTCTAATTCTCTCTTAGCTTCAAGAATCCACAATCTTCTTCACCTCAAAAAGCTCAACAATATTGATACTAATTCATCCAATAATACTCCTCCTTCTCAAACAACAACAACTACTACTATTACAACAACAACAACAACAACAACTAGTAGTAGTAGTGAAAATGCTAGTCCTTTGGAAGAAGTTATGGGAAAAGAAGAGAGTGTGATGATGAATGGTAATGAGGATGTTTATAGGCCAAGTTTTGAGAATATTGGTGAAGAGTTTTACGTTGAAGTGGGTTCTTCTTCTTGTTCAGTGTTTGATCATGATCATGAGTTTGAATTAGATATAAAAAGTGGTGATGCATTGTGTGAATTGTCTGAGTTTGATAGGATGAAGGTGGAGAGGCAGATATCTGCTTCACTTTATGCTATGAATGGAGTTCATGAGTATTTGGAGGCAGTTACTACTGATCATTCATCTTCTTATGATCAGATGTGGGATCTTCCTCCTTTGTGTCACTTGTTTTTCAGGAGTTCTTGATTCTCATAATTTTGTTTGTTTCAATGCCATCTATTGTCCTTTTTTTTTTTCTTTGGTGTTAATTTCTGCTGAAGTTTGTCCAACTGAACTTTGGCTTGAGAGTTATTATTGATTGAGAAAAGAAAATTACAACATATATATATATATATGGGTTTTTTCTTGGTTGTAATAATATTTTTGAAATTTTCACTTTTTCTATATAAATCTTTAATATCTTGGTAATTAATCATATCTAATTTATTGAAATCTTTTCATTGGGAAAATTTTTCTAACATTTGTTTGGGTTTAAGTTGTGAAATAGACATATTACCTGCTGTCTAAGAATTGGACTTGGATTTTATAAAAATAAAATAAAATTTCAAGAGACCCCTCCTTTTTAATAATAATTATTATTATTTAAAAATAGAGAGACAAAGAAAATGACTTTTTCCAAATAGAGGTGAGATTGAATGAAGAAAAGCCCCTTCAAGAAATAGAATGAAGAGAAGCAAATTATGGGCTTCTACCAAAATATAAAACTATTTTAATGTATTGGTGAAGATTTCTACCCAATCTATAATTACAAAGAAATTAAAGAGTTTTCTATGGAATATAAAATATTAACAACTTATTATTTTTATTTTTCTTGTAAATATGAATGGATTACACCATGTTCATCTAAAATAGAAAACACACATTCAAGACACAAGGAGGACTTTCAGGCCTGATGTGTCATAATAAAGCTATTCGTTCTGATGTAACAAGTAATCAACAAAGAACAGTTTATGAAGTAACAATTCATCAAATCCAATATGAATAATTTTAATCATAAGGTCACCATCATAGTGTCCTTACCATTTAACATATAATAATAATATACATATTGCTTCATGTCATGATCTTTGATTATCATCAAGATGTAAGTTTAAATAATCCTGTATTTTTTGTATCAAAAGAATAATCAAAGAAAATCTTCATTAATCCATAAAAAAAAAAAGATATTTTCAAGTCACAATCATCCTACTCACATGATATGAAAAGAATCAAAAAAAGAAAGAAACAACAACATCAAACAACCGGTAGTGGGGTACTGATACTTGACATGCTTAAAGCCAAAACAAACAGCTGGCACAGAAAACCCACATGAGACATCAATGAAAATAGAACAAACACATTTCAGAGATACAAAATCAATTCTAGAGGTCCACAGCAAATTACATGCAAGTTTTGCAGAGTTGTTTCTAACAACACAATAACCATAAGAAAACCATTTCAATCAATGAAGCTGAGTCCAAGGTAGAGTGCAATCACAGAAAGTTCAAACACACAGTACAATAACAATTCCAAATGACAACATGAACTCCAAACAAATCAATAATCTTCACCCTCGTCCACGTCATCATCTACACCCTCCGCTCCGACTTCCTCGTAGTCCTTCTCGAGGGCAGCCAAATCTTCACGGGCCTCTGAGAATTCTCCTTCCTCCATGCCCTCCCCGACGTACCAGTGAACAAAGGCACGCTTCGCGTACATGAGATCAAACTTGTGGTCAATGCGTGAGAAGACCTCGGCCACGGCAGTGTTGTTGCTGATCATGCATACGGCTCGTTGCACATTGGCTAAATCACCCCCAGGTACCACTGTCGGTGGCTGGTAGTTGATACCGCATTTGAAGCCAGTGGGGCACCTGCAGATATCATTTGGCTCATTAGTTTGTTAGCACGTTACAAGCAAAGAAAAATGAGTGATAATGCTGTCTTGATAATGGAAGTTCACCAATCAACGAATTGAACTGTTCTTTTCGTTTTAATTGTGGCAACAGCTGCATTAACATCCTTTGGCACCACATCTCCGCGATACATCAAGCAACAGGCCATGTACTTTCCGTGCCTTGGGTCACATTTTGCCATCATGCTTGAAGGCTCAAACACAGCATTTGTAATCTCAGGGACTGAAAGCTGCTCATGATATGCTTTCTCCGCAGAGATAACAGGGGCATATGAGGAAAGCATGAAGTGGATGCGAGGATAAGGGACAAGATTTGTCTGAAACTCAGTAACATCAACATTGATGGCTCCATCAAACCTCAAGGAAGTGGTTAAAGAAGATATAATCTGAGAGATCAATCGATTCAAGTTGGTGTAAGCTGGCCTATCAATATCCAGGGATCTCCGGCATATGTCATAAATGGCTTCATTATCCAAGAGAACTGCTACATCTGTGTGCTCCAACAGGGAATGGGTTGAAAGCACGCTGTTGTATGGCTCAACAACTGCAGTTGAAACCTGCAATCAACCAACAAGCATTTATCAATAAAAATAAGTCCCCTCTCTGACAGAAATAAAAAGATAATCATAATAATTGCCAAGTGGTCTGATGGGAACCACCTAACCATCAGTACAACCACTTGTAAGCATCGACGGCATCTGAAAACACTTATTAAAAAATTAACCACTCATAAAATTCCAAACAAACATGCATAGTTAGCTCCACTCCCATAATGATATGTATGCTGTGCGCGCAGATATGTCCAATTCTACATCAAATAATTCAAAATTTACTATCAAGGACAATCACAATTATCGATTCAATGCCCAAATGTGAGTGCTAAATATGTATCAACTTTTGGGGTAAATTGATCATATTCACGGCCTAACTACGAAGTTATTAGAACATCATTGAATTTTGTCCTTGCAGATTTAAAAATAAATATGCCACAAGCAATTTTAGAATAAATCACATGACAAATACTACTCATTTCTGTGTGTTTCCAGGAAATAGATCTGCATCTTTTCAATTTCAGCTCTCAATCATCCAAGGAAAAAAACATCATGGTGTTTCCAAAAGATTTCAGTTAGGACTTACTCATCTAGATCCACAAAGCTTAGACATAGTCTGTTATAAAATAACATTCACATTTCAATGAATACCATGACAAACAAAGATTACTGATGCCATAAATCATAGAGATGTTAAATTTAAGCACAAATTAAGCAGTATGATACCATAAACAGATTATGTCGCACTATAATAATATACCTGCGGTGAAGGGTAGATAGTGAAACCAAGCTTTGATTTCTTTCCATAATCCACAGACAAGCGTTCCAAGAGCAAGGATCCCAAGCCAGATCCAGTGCCACCACCAACAGCATTGAAAACCAGAAATCCTTGCAAGCCAGTGCAATTGTCTGCTAATTTCCTTACACGATCAAGGCATAGATCCACAATCTCCTTCCCAACTGCAAACGATTTTTTTGACTTAAAAGAGTCAGATCACTAGATTCACTACACAAAGATAAGTAGTATAGTTTGTCTTTGTCACCATATGTTACAAGAAACGAAAATGGGAACATTAGCCACCTGTGTAATGGCCTCTAGCAAAGTTGTTGGCGGCATCTTCCTTGCCGGAGATGAGCTGCTCTGGGTGGAATAGCTGCCGATAAGTTCCAGTTCTAACTTCATCAATGACAGTGGGTTCCAGATCCACAAATATAGCTCTTGGGACATGCTTTCCAGCACCGGTTTCACTGAAGAACGTGTTGAAAGCATCATGTCCAACTCCCAGTGTCGTATCACTGCAGACAACTCAGGCACACAAAGGCAGGATATTAGCAGCAGAATGTGTCAAAAAAATGTAGATCTGAAGAAATTAACACCGATGATTGAAACAAAAACACGAATTATGTTCTTCTTTGAAAGACCATAAGATGCGATCTTATAAGTTGTTTTAAATTAGAGAAAATGAAGAATGGAAAATTGAGGAACCAAACCAAATTTTCCTCTTGTTTTCATCTTGTTCCTTTCTAGTTTCCGGAAATTTAGACACCCATTTTTCAACAATTACCTCTCAATCAACAACGAAATTCTTGCAGGACATACACCCTTCACAAATTTTTTTAAAAAAAAAAACAACAACAAAAACAACAAAATTTGAAAATGCAAAAAGAACTTCAGAATAGAAAGAAATCTACAAAATCGAAGACTAATTTCACAAAAGAAAAGAAAGACAGAATGCGAAACATACAATGTACATTATCAAAAAAGAGGGCAGATCCATACAACAATCAGACCAAGAAAACAAACCAAAACCTCAATCAAAGAAAACAAAAACATATAACTCTAGTAAAAACCCAAACATCAAGAATAAACAACAAAATGCCAGCACAAAATCCAAAAGATCCAAAAACCAAAATTCAAAAAACAAATACCTAGGCATCATTCCATCAGGCTGAATGCCATGCTCAAGGCAATACAACT
Organism: Dioscorea cayenensis subsp. rotundata; assembly: GCF_009730915.1. Lineage (NCBI taxonomy): Eukaryota > Viridiplantae > Streptophyta > Magnoliopsida > Dioscoreales > Dioscoreaceae > Dioscorea > Dioscorea cayenensis. The sequence continues at coordinate 2,586,823 of NC_052478.1, forward strand.
CCCAGCAAGAATTCCCGACCTGGATCCCGGCCTGGCCAATGTGGATGCTTATGATCTCTCTCATCTTTCCGCCAAGCCGAAACCCTAACCCTAACCCTAATTTCGAAGATCTCCGCTTTCGGTCGGCTCTTGCGGTGATATTAATACGAAAAAAAATTTGAAAAAAAAGAGATCTAAATGTTAATTGACCATAATACCCTCGAGTCAGTTCAAAATATTAGCTGTACTTCGCTGTTTTATCTATTGCCCCATTTGGGTAACGTGGGAATATTAGTTGGCCAGAACTTTTCTCTTCGAAATTACCATCATGCCACGCTATGCACCGTTGAAATCGGGTTATCGGACTCGGATCCGCAGATCCGACACCAGAGCCAACTGCTCTTGTCCTTAAATTATCATTTTCCAAAAATGATAAAATTGTCTGTTAAAATATTTTTTTTATATATATATATATATTTGTGAGAAACCAAGATTTAAATTGGATATATTTTTTTAAAATTTTTTTAATAAAAACTAATTTGAATAATTTTATATTTATGAGATCCACATGGATTGTTATACATGAAACCAACATGACCAATAATGTTTATTTTATGTATATACCAATAGATTTATTTTTTTTTTTACTAAGTGGGCAACTAGACAAGCATTTGTTTAGATATGTATTAAACACATTACGCATTTTCATCTATGTATAAAAAATCTATTATTTGTGCTCATCACATGAGACCTTATTCATTATGTTTTTTTTCAGATTGAATGTGAATGAATCTCCTACGCATAGAAAAAAATGTGCTTTGCTATCAATTAAATTAGAAATTTATGCTCGAAATTAAGCTAAATTTAAAAAATATGTATATAAATTTTATAAATATATAAAAATAAATATTTAATTTTATAAAAAAACTAAAAAATTCATGGTGTAAAAGAGTAATTTTTTTTAAAAAAATACATCATATAAAAAAAGAGAGAAAAACTACTTATAGTGGACAGCTTTACGCAAGATAATAGACTGCAGAATTTCACTGACCGACTAACAAAATGAAATTGCGAGGAAGATAACTCTTTAAGCAATGTATGACAATCATTAACAACATCAAAAACACAAACTATTCTCATGAGTCTGAGATAAAGTTTGGGATAAGTTGTAAGCAATCACATTCCACGAAAACATTTGAGATATGAGAAACTTTTAACCAAATGAGCACCTCCTGAAAATCTAATCGCCTCTGCCAACAATGGTTGGGTTATTCCTGGGATGGCTGCATGACAAACATATTTACACTCTCCATTATGATCACATAATATAAATGCTAGTGCATGGCATGCATGCTTGTACTGATGTAGATAAAAGAGGATCTCTATAAGCTTGTGCCTCCTGCCATTGTTGAAGAAACATACAAGCTACACCAACTATGGACTTGGGCAAAGGTTGAACATGTTACCAGACACTCTCATTGCGACTCTTCTACACGCCCCACACAATCATACAAACTTACTCAAGCTTTGGCCTGGGCAAGATATCTAAAGCCACAGAGAACTATTAAAAAAAAGAGTTTAACTGTTTGTACAGATCCCTGTAATTATGTATTTTTACTTTTTTTTAGTTCTTACAATATTTTTATGTACAATTAAAGTCTTTTATATTAGTCGAGTTGAGTCATTCTAGTTCGTGGTGTAGATGGACAAATATAAATTGTAAAGATTTGATTATATAAAAAAATTACTGTAGACTAGAAACGACCAAACTAGACCATATATGAAGATTTAATTATACTTAAAAATATTAAAAAAACTAAAAAAACAGAAAATACACAATTATAAGGATTTGTACAGTAAATTGGAAAAAAAAAAGTTACTAACAAACACCAGATGATGGTAAAAAACTCTTGGCAACAGCACACTGCAAAGGGACTATTGCATCAATATATGTAATTCTGTTTCCTCCGTAACATGGCGTAGAAGAGTAACATGGATTTTTATAAAAATGTATATCTTGAAAATAATTAGCTAGAGTTGGAAAAAAAGAGGTTCAGTAATGGAGAATCCACCAAAGAACAATAACATTGGTTGACACTATGCCCCACAAAACAGTGTCATTCATACAATATCCAAATGAAATCAGTTGTGATTTCGATTTAAATTGATTTTGGTGAGAAAAATAAAAATAAAAAAATACAATTTTTTTATGAATTATTAATAGATATTGGAATCATATATACTTAAAAACAGTAGGCACTAAAACTAGCAAACACAACATTAATAATATTCACATTTTATAAAAAATTTAATATATATAATTAATCGGTTTTTTTATATACACTTTAGTAATTTATAAGATATATATTTATTTATCACTACGAAAGTAGTTTAGTAGTAAGACATTTGACTCCAATATAAAAGATTGAGAGTTCAACTTCTTCCAAATATATGATTGATGTCTGATTAAAGAAAAATATGATATGATTTATATATATTGTCAAAAGAAATATATATATATATATAATTTTACATAAATAATGAAATTTATTAAATATGTATCAATACATAGTAAAGAATCAATACATGAGTGTTAAGAAAAAAAAAGGGAAAAATTACCTATGAGCTTGCTCTTAAAAAAAAACACCACATATGAAGAAGAAATTTTAAAAAAAAGAAAAAGCATTAAAATTTCAAACCCACCCACCCACCAACCAGAAAGCAATTACAAAAGAACACAACAACAAAACAATGTCCTTTTCTCTTCAAGGGTATTTTCGCCTTTTCACATTATGACAACATGCCATCTGCACATCACATGGCATTCTTGCCTCCAACCAAATAAATAAAATAAAAAATTCATAATTTTAAAAAAAATAAAAATAAAAATAAAAGGCAATAATTTAAAAAAATAAAAAAAAAGAAATTATAGTGTTTGGTGGAAGGTCCTGATTGATCGAATAAGAGAATCCCAAAAATAATTTAATAATAATAATAACAATTATTAATAATTATTATATAAAAAGATAAAAAGAAAGAAAGAAAGAAAACGAAAGAAAGAGAGTAGAAGAAGAAGAAGAGAAAAGAAAACCATTCCCCAAAAAAAATCCCATCTTTCTCTTCTCCATCCCTCTCCTCCGATCCCTCCCCTTCTTTTCATGGCCTCATCCTTCTCCAATCTTCTCATCCTCGGTTGCGTCCTCTCCATAAGCTCTCTTGCATCATCTACTGCCGCGTCTCTCTGCGTTCCTTTGGCCGCCGGCCTTCGTCGACGCGATTCAATTGCAATGCCCCGTCTGGGTCCAGCCCTCCCCGGCCTTGGAGGTATGATGCCTGATTCTCCTTAAATTACTGTGAATCGCTGAAAAATCATGGCCTTTTTGTGGTTTAGGCTCGGATGAATCTAATGGTTACCTGAGATGTTTTTCTTCTTTTCTTGTTTGTGTTAGGGTTTTTGATCTATTGGCATGGTGTTGATTTTTTTTTTATTTTTTATTATTCGCTTAATTTGTGATGTCTCTGTTGTTTGATGGACTTTTTTTTTTTTGTGAAAATTCTGTTCCTTTTGATATCAAACTTTAAAAAAAAGCTATCACTTCCTATATGTTGGTTCTACCATGTTAGGGCATCCATGAAGATGTATTAGAATTGATGTAAATGGTTTTTGATTTCCATTTTTTTATGGCAAACAGATGGGGTTGACTTTGCTAAATTCATTGTACCTTTGTTGTCACTGATGTAAACTTTTGGGTCCCTTTCACTCCCTCTCTCTAATGGCAGATATAAATACTCTTTACTGTCAGATAGAAATTTTTAATACTTGTTGGAAGATGCTTGTGTATAAGAATTCATGCTTTGTTCTGGGCATCCAACATGAGGCATTTTGTTTTTGCTTTGTGATTGGTTGTTTGTTGGGATTCTAGAGTTTATGAAGACATTTTTAATTTTTTTTGAAACAAGGATATTTGAGGTTTGGAAGAAGAAAATGGATACAATGATCGAGGATTGTGGTTTAGCATCTTAAAGGGTGCTGGAATTCTGCAAGGTGATGATTCTTGTTAGGGTTATTTAGTTGTTGATTCTTCTGGTAGTTGATAATAGAGAATAAATCTCTTTAGTCATAAAAGATACGTAGTTTAGGAGGATATGCATATTTTGTCATGAAACAGAACATTGTTTGTAGAAATTTTATTTGGATAAACCTTTGTGGAATACCTAGGATTGAAGGTTTGTCACTTTTGAGGAAGTATTTCGTGTTGGACTGTTTTAGGTGTTTCTGTGAATATATTCCTACAAGTTACAACCTTTTGTATGTGTTCTGTGCATATTTAGCTGATTTTTAGCTGACAAATTTCTTCTCTTGATTTGAAGGTGACTGGTGATGTCATTGATCAACAGTTGAACCGTGCACCGGAAAATGCTTATTATTCTGTTCTCTTCTACGCATCTTGGTGCCCGTTCTCACAAAAATTTAAGCCTACTTTTGATGCACTCAGTTCAATGTTCCCTCAAATCAAACACTTCGCAGTTGAACAGTCATCTGCAATGCCAAAGTAAGATGATTTAAATCACTACCCATACAAGTTTATATCTGAACCTAAATGATGCTTCTTTCTTACTTTGTGTGTATCTGCATGTCTTCCGCAGGGTGTTTTCAAGATATGGGGTTCACAGTGTCCCCTCTGTACTTTTAGCGAACCGGACTAGTACAGTGCATTTCCATGGTTCCAAAAATCTCAGCTCGCTTGCTCATTTCTACAAGGAAATTACAGGTAGCTTTCTTTGACCTATACCATTCCATTATATACTATGTTATTTTCAAGTAGAGCAGGGTTCATGAATTCAAATTTTTTTTTTTTTTGGGGGTCAAAATTAGTAGTTCAAACCTGTATCAACACGGGCAATGATATCATTTGACCAAGCTAAATATGGGTTGATCTTTAGCTGATTTCACTCAAATATGATATCATTCTCAAACATTGACCTAGCCTAACCTTAGAGATACATGTATTCCACTCAAATTTCATATTTAAACTGGATTTTCTGATACAGGTCTTGATCCAGTGACTCATTTTACTGTTGATGAACCCAATGAATCCACAAATTCAAAGCCTTTTAAACCATGGAATGGATCTCTGAACGATATGACAACCAAGGAGCCCTATCTTCTACCGGCTTTTTTTTACATCTGTTTGAAGATGCTCACCCCTGTCTTGACTCCAATCTTTTCATGCTTCAAAGCCTTTTGGTTGTCGCATGCTTGGCGTCTAAACATGGGAATCTTAGGTGAATCAAGTCAGCTATTGGAACGAATGCACCATGTGATCGATGTCAAGAAGCTATGGAGCAAGGTCAGGCTCTGCAACAAGAACCGCAACTTCCAAAAGGGTGCGAAGAATGCACGAGTGTGGGCTTCCTCCCTAGCTTCAGTTTCACTCGGTGAATCATCGTCTACGAGACTAGTTCCTTCAGACTCATGATTTTGTGCTGTTCCCTCGTTATCCCGCTAATGAAAACATAAGAAGATAATGAGCATTCTGTTGTGGATATAGAGTTTATTCATATTCTCCTACTGAAGTTAGTGTAATTTCTTTTTCTTTTTCTCCCTCGACTTACTGTACTTCATTTTTGAACTGGAACACAATGGTGAAGCATCATCACAGATTGTAAATTCAGAGAACCTCATCTTTCTGTAAATTACCAACTGGTTTGTGTCACTTTTGATTTTATATTGAATGACTTGTTGAACAGCAAAAATCTAACAACAGAAATGGCCAAAATCCAGCCAACAGCCCTTGACTATTGTGACAAAGAAATATTTGTTTTGTTTCAATCAATATTGAGAGAATTTCTAGGTATCATCAATTCTGCACACACTGCTCCAAAAGCAACAAACAATTCCCAATTCCCTCCCACAATCCTACACTCAAATCAAACAATTTTACCTCCACTTTTCTGCTCTATAAGAATTCAAGAACTAGTAAGAACCATTTTCATTATTAAAAAAACAAAATGCATCATCTTCTCATCTTCTTCCTCTTCTCCTTGCTGTCATTGCCATCTTCTTCCACTCATGAACTTGAAGACCTCCATTGTCTTCTCTCCTTCAAAGCTTCTGCTGATCCTCTAAATGCTACATTACAAACTTGGAATGGCTTCAATCCATGCTCTGGTTCATGGCTTGGTGTCAAATGCAATGGAGGAAGAGTTATCAGCATTCATCTCCATAACTCCTCTCTGACTGGAACTGTCACTCCACTCCTTGGCTTGAACCATCTCCAAGTACTCAATCTCAAAAAGGAATGCTCTCACTGGTACTCTTCCTCATCTCACCAACCTCACTCACCCATCACTCAAACATCTACATCTCTCTCACAACAAACTCAATGGAACTCTCAACATCTCTCTCCCTTCTCTTCTTTCTCTGAGACTAGAACACAATGGTTTCTCTGGAAACCTTGAAGCTCTTCACTTGCCCATTGTGAAGGACTTCAATGTCTCAGAGAACAATTTAAATGGTGAAATCTCTGCTAGTTTGTCAAGGTTTTCAGTTATGGCTTTTGGTGGTAACCCATCTCTCTGTGGTGAACCTCTCCCTAGCTGTGTCACCACAAAAACAACAACAACTACTACTACTACTAGTCCTTCTCCTACTCCTTCACTTGGCATGGCTGTTGTTCTTGCCATTAGTGCAGGAAACTTAGTGGTCATCACCATTGCCTTGGTCTTTGTCTTAACATTGTACATTTGGTTGAAGAGAAAGCTCTCCCATTTGGAGCTTAATCAAGAGCAATGTACAGAAGAGAAGAGAAACAATGGGGTTGGAGTTGGACTTGTTTGCTTTGAGGGAGGAGAGGAGCTCAAGCTGGAGTGCCTTCTCAAAGCATCAGCTGAAGTTTTGGGGAAGAGTGTGGCTGGGAGTAGCTACAAAGCCATGCTGGACAATGGCATGGCAATGGCTGTGAAAAGGCTCAATGCTTCAAGGTTCATCAATGGTGGCAAAGGTTTTGAGAAAAGGATTCATCTTGTTGGTAGACTGAGACATCCTCAAGTTGTGAGCTTGAGAGCTTGCTACAATGGCAATGAGGAGAAGCTCCTCATTTATGACTTCATGCCCAATGGAAACCTTCAATCTCTGCTACAAAATCAAGGAACAAGAGTTCTGGAATGGAGAAGAAGAAAGGAGATACTCATAGGAGCAGCTCAAGGCCTCAACTTCATCCACAGCTTCCCAGCAAAATCTCCATTAGTGCATGGAAACATCAAACCATCAAACATTCTCATTGATGAACAAGGAAATGCATGCATTTCTGAATGGGGACTGATGTGCTCATTCAGCAGCAACATGAACCAGTGTTTCCCTTCTCATTCTTCGCATCTTTTCTGCGGCTCGATGCACCGGCATGGATACAGAGCACCGGAGCTCATGTCAGGGAAGGTGAAAGCAACACAAGCTTCAGATGTTTATAGTTTTGGGATGGTGATTCTGGAGGTGGTTACTGATGAGAAGATTGATGCAAGAGAGTGTGAAGGAGAGTTGATGGGAATGGTGAAGGTTGGTATGTTGTGCACCAATGAATGTCCTGATGAAAGGCCAACCATGAATGAAGTTGTGAGCATGATTTCTGAATTCATCATGTAAACAAAGACTGAACTTTATTCAATTTGAAAATTAACAACATGCATGTATAAATATCATCATCATCATCATCATCTCCTTCTTCTTCTTCTTCTTCATTAAAACAAATAGACAAATGAAGCAACAAGTGCTAACATGATAGTATTCATAGTGACTGCTGTTGCTCAAGAGATGGGTTAGTCGCCAACGACCTTGAGTCATGTACCGATGGAGCCTCACCGAGATAGTGAGAGTTCGATTCTCACCGAGGCAGCATTTCGAGAGTCGTGAATAGTGGTTATGTATGGGTGGTTCCAGACGCATAGCAGTGCCGTCCCCACTGTTTCACTCTGAGCTTGCTGCACGCCCGAGGGCCTCTAGTGGGATTCGCCTCGCTCTCTTCCCTCAAAAGAAATGGGTTAGTCAATTAAGAAAGACATGGGCGTGTATAAGTCTTGGTGGAGTTAAATATGAGCGAGGGCGTGCACATGGGCGCTTGGATCACCCACACAATCACTACTCGCACTTATAGAATGAGTAATCACTCATTATTCGAACTGTTATCACTTTCTAATGAGGATCCAGCTACCAATAAATCACTTGGTTGTTGGTGTGCCGAAAGCATTAGTGATAACTGCTTTTTTGAACATAGATGAAGATGAAGATGAAGAAGAAGACAGCATGATGAACATGATGGTTGATAGAAAGAGCTTGGTTTTGAGAGATGAATCCATTGAAGCAAAGAGAGGAGGAGAAGGTTGGTGTGAGGACAGGTTTGTGCCAGAGTTTGTATGGATTGTGGATAATTAAAGGCTTTGGTTTCTTGGAAGATATGATTCATATTGTGTTCGTTGGGGTGCATGTTATTATTGCCAGGGTGTTCTGTTTGTCCATTAGTCTTTTGGTTCTTTTTTTATTTTTATTTTTATTTTTATTTTTATCATTATTTATCTTAATTTATTGAAAACGGGAGTTTAAAAAATAAGTAGAACATAATAGAAACAAAAATAAAAAATAATATAGTAAAAAAACATACAAGCAAGAAGCAACATACACCTCTGAGTTAACTGAATGACATTAGATAGTGGAGATAGTTGGATCACTCAAGGGGGAGTGCTAGGACTTCCCGGGACTTGATCATTAATTTTTTTTCATTATCTACTCATGTGAGAAAAAAACCTTAGCCATAATAGAAAGTTAGCATTTTATTTTATTTTTTTCAATTTAATATATTTATTAAAAAAAACATATGATATTTATTTTGCTGCTAATTATGATGGGGGAGAAGAGGGATAATATACAAATAAAATCTTTTCTAATTTTGCTTAAATTTAATAAGCTCAAAATAAATGATAATAAAATAATAATTGATCAAACAGAAGTTAATAATAAATAAATATCCGAATAACAACCAAAATTTATGAGGAAAATTAATTAGTAAAACGAAGGATAAATATACAAAAAGAAAACCTATTTATCAATATTTTAATCACAGGATAAACAAAAAAAAGTTCATAACTTTTAATCAATTGTTCTTGTGTTTGTTTGCTGCCTAACATTTGTCCAAAACTATGGAAAATATTGGAGAGATTGGCTGTCCAAGATTCCAAATACATGAACAATGCTTCAATTAATCGCAGAAAACCATTCACTAATTAATATAATTCTCTATAATTTTAACAACTTCTTCCCATCTTAATTATAAAGAAAAAAATAAATTTAAGACTGAAAAAAATAATTAATTACACAAACATCAAATCTTTGTTATTCCTCACAAGAAAAGAATTCATTACACATATTATACATCACCAAAAGGAAAAAAAGAATACAATGATTAAAAATCAAGCTTCTTCACAATAATAACAAAATAAACAAACACTCCTCCAAATAGAGACAATAATTAATATACAACAAACTCACAAGTGAATTAATTAATAATGGAAAGCAAATATGAAGAAGAGAGCATTGCATGCATGCATGGTTTAATGGATTAATGATCAAGAGAGAAGGAAGCCGAAGGCGAGGGCGGTGAAGGAGGCGAAAGCGGCGGCGGGGACGGAGACGGTGGCGGCCGAGGTGGGGCTGGGGGCCGGAGAATCAGCTGCTGCAGCCATCTCAACCAGAGAGGCAGCCATGGCAATGGCCATGAGAGTGATGGATGAGAGCTTGAGGGATGAAGAAGAAGCCATTGATGAATGTAATGAAATGAGAAGTAATTAGTTAATTGAGGGAATGAAATAATTATGCAAATTAGAAGGAGGGATTGAAGAAGAGATTGATTGGAGAGGTATTTATATATAAATAAATATAAATGAAAAATAGTAGTGAAAGGTGGTTGCACGTTAGAGACAGGGTGGCTGAAAATTGATAAGGTCTGGAAATTGGCTGGCAAATGGCAGTTGGTGGCCGGTAACTACCACTTTTTTTATTTTTTTTATTTTTTATTTTTAAAGTTCATTTCTATTTTTGATTATTATTACTAGTATTATTATTAGTGAGGTTATCATCAAAACCGCTTAGTTTAAATGATTAACAATATTAAAAATAAATTTTTCATATGACCTGCCGAATGATAAGGGTCAAATGATATTAGAGTAATTAACTCATGAATAATGTTGTAACTTATATTCACAACCCATAGCGACAGAGACTTATTGTAATTTTTCCATAAAAAAATAAAAAAATAAAAAAATAAAAAAATAATTGAGGTTTTCATTGTGAATTATAGAATCATGTGGTATTAATTTTACTTTTTAATCTTTATCTCTAATTATGTTTATAAATAAGTCATGAATTAGTGCTTTGTTTTTTTAAAATAATTCTTAAGTTGAGAAATAATCAAATTTAATTCAAAGGTTTCTTTTTTATGTTTATTATAATTAGTACAATTGCAATAGGTCTAGAGCTTAAGTAATGTTATACTATACATATAAGTTGGTACATTTGATTTTTAATCAATATTTAATTAAAATAATATTATATGTATAATTTTTATTAAAAAATAATAATAATAAAAGAGGACCTTGTCATTGGTAATCCCACAGAAGTAAACAATAGAATTTGAGAACCTTTTGAATGAGTTGAGAGCATGTGATTGCTCCCAACCTACATTTTACTTGGCAATTTTATTAATTAATGAATGAGTTGAGTTGTCCCATTAATAAAGTAAGATTAAACAACATGTCATCTAAACTACTCAATGCCTTTCATTAACCAAAAAAATAAATAATTAGTAGCACTTATCTATTTCTTGAAGTACACATGTAGCATGAATATGAATCTTTGTCAATTTGACGATAATAAATAATAAATAAATAAATAAAAATTTTGACAATGATTCTAATGTTCACTTTTTTTTTCTCTCTAAAGAATGAATTAAAATTATGACTTTGTGAAATTATATAAAAGTTATTATAAGTGAAAAAAAGTGACTAATAGTGAGTTAGTATTTGTCTTCTCATTATTGTATATATATATATTTTTATGAAATATCTATTTCATGTGCTAATAGTAAGTTGTATTATAATATTCTTATGTTCACTATTTATTTATTTAGTTGATAATTTTCATGAATAAGATTGACAAATTGAGTTTATTATTACTATTATTTTTTTTAACTAGACAATTTAAAAATTTCCATAGGATAAAACTATGGTTTGGAAACTTTGACCAAAGTAATGATATTACCCTAAATATAATTTTAATTTTTTTAAAAAATAAGCATAAACATTCAAACAATTTCCCAATCAGGGAAAAGTATTATAAAAAGCTTTTTTTAATATACAAATTACATGTATATATACCTATAAAAGAAAGATACCAACAAAAATGCAAAAATAAAAAAGCTCAATTTTAAACACAAAGCTCAATCAAGGAAAACAAACAAACAATGCAATTGAAAACATATTCCTTTTCAGTGGTCTTGATATGTCTTATGAATCACAGACACCACAAAATGCCAAGCCAATCTAACACAAAAGAAAGTTTGAGTATAGACAAATGAGATGATTATGAGCCAAAATATGATTGAATAATTGAATTGGATAAGATCAATAAAAATCATAAAATTTTGGATTTTATAACTTGCAGGTCAATCAAAATAGTCTCAAACATACACAAGAGAAATACACTTAGATTACTGTAATTTAACAAATCAAGTTCAAAAATTCTGCACTCATTCTAAATTGTGCTAAAAAATAAATAAATAAATAAAAACAAGGTCATTCATAGCATCATAAAAGCCACAAGCTTCTAATTCATGAGGAAAATGAAGATATACAGTTAAGTTATCTTAGAAATAAGCAATTCTTAATATGATCATGTGAGGACCTTTGAATAGGAACAGATAAATGTTTCCTTGGCTGCAAATCCCAAAGGACTTTTACAATAAAGAGCCACCATGTAAAAAGAGACTATCATGGATAAATAGAGGAACATAATTGAAGGATCATGGAGCTCTATGACTCAAGTCACCAATTCAGTATTCTAACAAAAGCATAAGGATTAAATGTATCCAGAGTCCTTAATGAATACATGTATTAAAAAAATACAATGATTGAAAAGAGGCAACTAATAGCCAGCATATATAATCTCCAACTTACATCAAATGACAAGCAGAGCAGAACTAGTAAGAACTCCAAAATACTGCACTTAATGATCTAATTCAACAATCAAGATGATGGATAAAATCACAAATCCAGATTGATGGGGTTACAAGGACTGCCCAAACACTACTAGAAAAACAAAAGGTAAAGAAAAAAACAAACACCATTCAACCTCCCTCTTCAAACCATCATAGACAAGTATGTATATATCACAGATAAAATCACACATCTTTACTCACTAGTTGAACCTTCAAGTCCAATTAGTATAGATATTTTATGACTTTCTCTGAAATTTTAACAAGCATAAGTATGTACATAGATGAACACATACAATGAAAGAGTGCTGTATACATTATGTGCAACATTCACTCAACACTAACACAGGTGATTACTTTTTTCTTTTTGAAGTTCAATGCCTTTTAACCTCCTTTGGCATCAGCAAGTCACTACATAGTACAAACACACATCTTTGTTTCAATTTTGTCTCATGTTTTTTTCCCAGTAAAAAAAATGCCACATTGGACTTTATTAAGTGAATTATCATAATGCATCAATATAACTAGTATTTGCTACCAAGACATTCTTAAAAATAAACTTCAGATCAGTATAAACAATGGATGCACTCACTAAGCATCCACATTAACCACAAAGGTGACAACTTTCTCCAAAGCAAGATCATAATTTGCATTGAAACCAAAGATTATAGGAATTCTTATCAATCAGAGAGCTAAACATGCAAAACAATTGAAGGCCAAGTAAAAAAAAAAGAAAAAAATCTAAGGGGGAAAAAACACAACAACGCATAGCTAAAAAAACAAGTTTTATCACATTATGAGATATAGAATCAGCAACAACGCCCAACAATCAAAGAGCAATTCCCCAATTCCAATCAAACGCGGGAAATTCCACAAGATAGCTGCCTCAAGAACAAACAGACAAAAAATTGAGCATGATTCACACGTCAACAAAGCCATCAATCATCCCAATCACATCACTAAGCAAGAGAATAGCAAGAGAAAAAGAGGCGGATACTATACAAGGTCTCAAAGGGGTCAATCTGAATGCGAGTCGTAGCCATCAGAGTCGTAGGAAGAGGAAGAGGATGAGGAGGACGAAGAGGAGCGACGGTAATGGTAGGGGTGGAGGTGGTCAGGGGGGAAGCAGAAGAACGAGAAGAGGCAGAGGGCGAGGCGGCGGAGATGGTAAAGGGGAAGGCAGCAGAGGAGGTCAAGGACCTCGGAGCTGCTCAGCCGCTGGGGATTGCAGGCGATGTACTGGCAGAGATCCGCCGACACCGTCGCCACCCGAGCCACCCGAGCGCTGCTGAATACCATCTCCTCCTCCTCCTCTTCTCCGCCTCCTCTCTCTCTCTCTCTCTCTCTCTCTCTTTCGCTCTTCTTTTTTTTTCCCCCTTTTTATCTTTTCTCGATCCTCGAAGTCGATGGAGAAGACGATGGTGAGAAGAAATGATGGGAGAGTTTAGTTTTTCATACAAGCCCTTGTATAACCTGATAATTTCATTTCTCACTCTGCATGGCGAATATATAATTATGGGATTTTTCTAGGTTGTAAATGAAATAACGTTTTCTGTTTTTGTTTGTGTGTGTCTCGGAGTCATTTTATAAGACTTTTAAATTAATTTTAATCATAAAAATACAAATATATAAATATAATTAGTAATCGGTCATACAAGCAATTTTATTGACTTCCTAATCTAAGGAAGAGTCAATAAATACATAACATTTTTTCTAGAACACTTTCAAACAGGGAAGAGATGTTGTTATTACTCATTAGTCTAACCAGGGCTTGCAAGTTGATGTTTTTAATTGCTCAATGTATTAAATATTAAGAAAGCTTAAGATGGGATGATTAAAGCACTTTTCTACATCCAATAGTTTAAGAACACAATATATATATATATATATTTTAAAAAAAAGCAACGCAACACTCTAGTATGTGTTTATGTCATCATAGAGCAGAGCAAGACCATATAAATAAAATTTTGTAACTCAGAGCAAGAAGGCAACTACCTGCATACTGGGGCCAAGGGAATAGAGAACATAAGAAAATGAATATGCAAGAGATGATCAAGTTTACAAGGAACAAATCACAATTTCAACATGGAAAAATAACTTTCACACTGCTCCTGGTTGAATAGAAAGTTTTTCCCCTCTTCAACATAAGCAAGCACCGTTTGTCTGTGGTTTAGTTGAATTTCAACATAAGCAGTGTGTTTAAATAAATTTGTTTCTAAGGCAATGAAAGATTAGAGGCCAAAAACTTTTTAAGCAAAGCAGAAAACAAACTTAGTCCCAACTATGTCTTATTTATTACAACTTAAAATGGCAAGCAAATGCAAGTCTTAGAAAGACTCCTCATGGAATGGTGCGCTCATAAAGAGGAAGAGCTCCCAAAGCCTCACGTTCAGCCCTCTCTTTCTTTACCTGCAAAAAATTTGAAACATCAAGTGAAGGCCTGCACTGGTGAATGGGTATAACCCTCCCATGAGACTACTTGATCAACTAATAGATTTGTCAGGTGAAAAAATTATAATAAGTAACATAGAGATGTCACTAAATGATTCAGATCATGCACATAGTATCTTTAAGTACCATTTTTAATTTAATGCATATGATAGAAAAAAATAACTATGATCACTTTGGATATATATCATGAAAGATTGTTTGCCAAAGGGTAAGAGAGATGTAGAGAAGGAAAATTAAAGGCCTAATTTCCAAAGAAACACATGAATAATAACCAAATATGTACAACATTTCAGATTACTATGGGACATCAGAATTCATAATTCATTTCCAAGGTAAAGAACCATATATATAATTCTTCATATAAAAAGTTCAAACAACATCACAGAAGAAGAGGAGGTAAAACTCCTTGTTAGAATGTATAGAATTAAACACAATTTTATTAATTCAAAAGTTGCCCAATTAACCAATGGCATAATTAATCACACTTTTTCTTCATCAGTGATCAGTGTAATTAATGTTTAAATGATTGACTTCAAATTTCTTTTCTATCAGTAGCATAACACGCTATCATAAAATGAAAAGAAAATGACAAATAGTTGCTCTATTAAAAACTTTAATTAAAGAACACTTACAAGAGCCAACATGTCCTCAAGATAGCTTCTAAATGGTGTCTGCAAAGCCTGGCAAAATACAAAAAAAAAACGATCATTTAAGTCTTGAATAAGCACTGCTAAAGATCTCTATGAAAACACTTTGAGTCCATAATGGCATTTTAAGTGCATGAAAGAAAAGAAAAAATAACAAAAAGTAACATTTATTTCAAGTATTTGGTTGGAGAAAAGACAATAAATTGGATTGAAAAAATCTTTAAGATATCAAAAATTTTTTTAAATTTCTTTCAAGCATTTCCCATTCATTCCTTTTTAACATTCTCTCAATCCACAACACCCTTGACCGACACTTAAAAAAGGAAGATTGGTTCTGTACAGAAAGAAATAAAATATGATGGAATGGAAAGTTAAAAAAAAAATACATCAATAAATTCCTTTAACACAATAAACCAATTGGCCTCTACTTTTTAAATTTCTATTACTTTTCCTAAATCAAAATAAACTGTGTTCTTTGGTTTGATTGGATAAAAAATATGAGATTTATAAGCAAGAGAACAAACCCCAAAGATTTTCTTTTTCTCTTTGACTTCCCATCAATTTCATTCACTTTCTTAACTTTCATTTCCTCCATTTTCCTTCAATCCAAACACAGCCTAACATATGTAAATATCAACAACATATATTTCCTTAATTTACCTGATCCATCTTGTTTCTTTCATGCAACCAAATATAAGAAAGCAATTCTCCTTCATGATCTATTTTCCCCTTCCCTCTATTTCCCCTAAATTCAATCACATTCCAGGAAAAAAAAACCATATTTCTATAAAATAAATTGAAGGGAGGATTCTTACAACCACTAGACAGAGCCATTAATTCCATCAAGACCACCAAATTTAAACATTAAAAAAAAAAAAAAAACAATTTGAAACAAGAAAGGGGCTAAGATCACCTGCAGATCTTTGCTCAAGTACTCATGCTTCATGGAGAGATCAATGGCGCGCTTGAGGCGCTGGGTCCTCGCATCGACGACCTCGCGTGGGAGCCGAGCCAGCGCCTCCTTGATGTCCAGATCGTACATCGGATCATAGAGATCTTCATATCGCAACCCTAGAAACCCCAAAAAGATAGATAAAAGTAAAATAAAACAAGACGGAAGAGATCGCAACTACCAAATCAAAATCGAAATCGAAATGGAAATCGAAACCCTAGGAGAAGCGAAGGTGGATCACCGTAGTTCTTGAGACGCTGGGTGAGAGCCTTGTAGTGCTGGGCGGCGAACCAGTTGCGTCGTGGGTTGAGGAGCGTCTGCAACCACGTCGGCGCCATTAGAGAAGCAACCAAAGAACAGAGACCAAGAACGATGAGAAGCTGATGCCATGGCCGCTAATGAAGGTCAAGGAACTGGAATATCTCACGTGCGTAGCACGTGAAATTCAACAAGTGCGAATCCCAAGGCAATTCTGATTGTTACTTTGATATTATCAGAAAGAAGCATATTTTTAAGAAAAAGAAAATTTAAAAAAAAAAAAGAAGTCATGTTTATGTGATTCTCGTTTGTAATTTATTATGAAAATAGAGGTGTTTAGAATCAATGAGCTATTGTTGATTAAAAAAGAAGTATGTTATAAACATTCATGGTTCCGGGATGTGTACAGTGGTGTAATTTTAACAAATTAACTAAGATGATGCAAGAATTAATTACAAAAATGGTGAACTAATGAAAACAATCTGACTGTGTTTTTTTTTTTTTAAAAAAAAATATATGATCAAAATGTATTATTTAGTACCATATTTTATGAATATTTCAAAATTAAATCTGCTTTAAGTTGTCATGTGGCATGAAACCGACATTTCAAAGTGACAACTAATTATTTTTCATATCTAAATTCACTTCATTATATGCAAATGCCCATAGAGACTCTATTTAGTTCAAGGGATGAATATTTGTGATTTTGCTTCCATCTATAAAATAATAATAATAATAATAATAATAAATTAGGAGGAACACCATTTTCCATTCTTCAATATCAGAGCCTTTACAAGCGTAAGCGAAGTAAAATTCCAAATGGTTATATTGAAACCTTGTAAAGTAGTATAAAGCAAAGCACCTCATAATCATATAAATAACATTACAAATTACAAAAGATACCAATATGAAATATTCAATCCAGTTTTGATAGTTAACCACTTAACCTACAAGCACAAGAAATTAAAATAGAATACACTGATCTTGATACCTGCAGCTTCTTGCTGTGATATTCAACTGAATCAAAGAAAAAAGCAAAAAAAAATTCTGCATGGAAATGTAGAGATACACTTGATCATTTAAGTATAACTGTAGCTACAAAAAAAACTCTGCATGCTTAACATGAGAGAAGAGGTAAAAGGACTGCAGAACAATCACTTATGAATAAAAAAAAAAAAAACGAATGGTTCATGCTTGTTCTTGATCTTGATACTATTAAAATGGAACAGATTCAATGGTTAGAATTTCAAATATATGAGTTACTCGGACATTTGATAGGTTATGCATGAAGAAAGCCTTTCTCTTCCAAGTAAGTTACAACTTGTCCGGCCATCACACAGGGACTGGGACAAATCCCATCTTGTTGTTGTATCTCTATCTGCATAAAACCAAAGCAATGCGCAGTTTTGGACAAGATGAAACTGAAAGAATAACTAGAAACAAAAGATGCATATACAACTAACCAAGTGCTAACTATAGCATCTTCCTTCCTGTGAGTAGGATGCTAAGGAAAGAATGGCAAAATAAACCAAACCAGTTTGCTGAAACTTTGAATATAAAACATTCAACCCATTACTTGACCAAGGTAATGGTTTAAATGCAGCAAAATTTAGGGAGTTACAATATATCAATGCAGAGCCAAGGATCCAACTTAATGAGTAGAATGCACCTTAATAATACAAAGTCCGTCAATACCTGGGCCAAGGGACAGACAATGCTGCCAATATTTTCATGGAATAACATTCCCAGTCAAATGAGACTGTAAAGAAAGCTGTGAGGATGTATGTTGTTGCTCACTTTGTTTGTTGGAAGGGGTAGCAGTTCTTATTTTTCAGATGGCAATAGACAGCCACTCTAAAATGAGAATGTTACAACACAGTTTCTGAAATGACTTGTCAATTTATATCCACATATTATATAAGTTACAGAAAATAATAGCACCCTATTGCTCAATTTAATTAGCCAGTTTAAATTATACTCAAATTATCCATAGTACATTTTATGTAAAATGCTGTTTCAAGACAATACTTAGTTCAAGCAAGTGCCAGATAGGCATATTAAATCTAGCAGATGACGTTAAATTACAAGTAGCAGTCCACCACAAAAGAAGCACATATAGTACCCTCTGCCTTACTTCCTAAGAATTAACTTTAACGAGTACAGGAAATGATTGTGTGTCTTAAATTTTAGAGCCAAACAACTCATGACCTGACTAGGAAGAAAGACGAGGAAGGTTTGTGGTGAGCATGGAGGGCTTGAATATCAACCCAAGCCCTTGTGTTGTGGTTCAATCTAGCCAACAATAATTTGGTTTCCTAATTGCATTTGGATTCACACTTAAGTATATATATATATATAATGTGCAAGAATTCTTTTTCATATCTATCTTGAGTATTCACAGATCAAGTGTATCATGGCTATCTTGTATTCTCCCCAAAACTACCAAAATTAGAACTTCTCTCTGTAGACAAAGTTCAAATTGCCAAAAGCATGTAAATAGTCTCTTGTGTGTGTCTTCTTGCTTGTACAGATCAAGTTCACATAGTGATGAAAGTGATTGTCATATGCTTGCGTTCTATGATCAAACAGTTTGAGATAATAATCATTAAATAAACAAAATCCTCCAAGGAGCTGAATGTATGCATGCCACATAAGAAAATTAACTCAGAGAAAAGTGGAAGTTGTACCTCGCAATTCAAAGGTGGCTCATATGGGTCGTCTATTCCAGTAAAACCTGATATGCGATGTAAATAATTATATGATGCAAAAATCCATTTGAAGAAACATAACAGCAGTTAATAGAAATAATCAATTGACTATAAGATGCTTGAAAAGAGCCATCCTTTGTGGGTCACCAAATTGCATGATTGTGTTAAACAATTTTAACAATCAACACTATATGAATTATTACATAAACAGATCTAATCTTAATTGTATAGTTATCACTTGAAACATCATTAGCTTAAAAGACTATGAACATACCACTATTATGCAGGGATTTATGTTTGCACGTATGACATAGCATACATACATGTCTTAAGATGTGAAACATTAAAATTGCTGATGATTACCCTTGTTGCTTACCATGGAACAGATGATTAGAGAGTCACACAAGACATCTAAGAGTGTTTATTTGTGAGACTGTGACTAGCTTACACAGCTGGCACTTACATCCAGACATTCATCTTATATAGGCATCCTTTTCTTTTTTTGATTCTTCTCTCCAGTTTAAACAATTCAAGCTTTAGGTTTTTTTTTTTTAAAAAAATTGCTAATATAAACAAAAGCAGGGCATTCTACTCAGAGAGTCAATGTTCCTATGCAGGTCTTATACAAAAAAAAGCAAGACCCACCCTTGATCTTTCCAGCACGAGCAAGTTTGTAAAGCCCTTTTGGATCTCTTGACTCACATAGATCCAGAGGCATATTCATATATACCTACATCAAAGTCATGAAGACATCTGCATCAGTGAGAAGTTAAACTAAATATAACAATAAATCCATAACAGGAAGAAGCACCAACTTCAATAAAACTTTTATCTGACAGCAGTGCACGGCAACTATCCCTATCTTTCCTGTACGGAGAGATCAAACTGGCAATGCAGATTAAACCCGCATCGGCAAAAAGCTTTGCAACCTCACCTATAATCACAAAGTGACCTCAAAATTACTGGCTATCTGAAAGTAATGAATGTATCTTCAATACAAATTATATAACAATAGTGCAAGAAAGAACAAAATTTTCAGATTTAAAGTAATAGACCATGTTCCCAAGTTTTTTTGGCACAGAATATTCTGAAAGTAATTAATGAGTCTTTGTGAATTGTGATGAAAAACAATGAAAAAGAATATGCCTAAGACACAACTATTATAGAGAAATACTTATTACATGATTTAATAAAGATGTAATGATACTAGTAAGACAAATATTTTATGCCAATACTGTCAGAATTTTTGTAATATAGTGAAATTGTTTAAAACTTTAAGCTTTAAATTATCAGGTTATAAATATTCATTTACCGCATCACAAAATTTTCAGATTCCAAATAAAATGAACAGAATTGCCTATATGAGTGGCAAAATTTTTACCTGTGTCCTTGGGGAAAAATAAAGATGATATTATACTATATAATGGATGATTTCAGGCAACACTTACCAACCCTGCGTATGTTTTCTGCACGGTCTTCAGCTTTAAAGCCAAGATCCTTATTCAACCCATGTCTAAGATTGTCGCCATCAAGAATGTATGAAAGCTTTCCCCTATTGTGTAACTCACGACCTAATGTGCATGCTAGCGTGCTTTTCCCTGAAGATGCAAACAGAAGGAGGATAATTAACTCCTATTATGATTTCAAACAATTTTCAAATATATGTTATCCCTTCACTGAAATGAAGGTTTGAGTTTTCTGAAAAATAGAAGTTTAGAAATATAGGCATAATGAGAGCCGGATGAATATCTTCTTCAGGAGAATTCTTTAATGCCTCAATCTTTCAAATAGGGACTTTTCAACAGAATAGAATGGATATTAGCAAAATAACATCTTTACTTCAGAAAATACACAGGTTAACTAAATATGCATGATTAACACCAATGCTGGCCGTAAGTTCTAGTTTTGAACATTTGAGATCAAAAACATTACATCATTTACAAATCAAGCTCATGGATGAACAAATCAATCTAACAAAAAATAACACCTTTCTCTTGGAAAATACACAGGTTAACTAAATATACTTGATGAACACCAATGCTGGCCAAAATTCTAGTTTTGAACATGTAAGATCAAGGATATTACGTCATTTACAAATTAAGTTCATGGACGAACTAATCAATCTAACAAAAAAATAAACAATAAAAACAACACCATAAGAATCAAATCAATGGCACAACTGAAATGGATGATTTCTCAACAAACCTGACCCACTGAGTCCTGTAATCCAAACAACACATCCTTTTTGCTTAAGCAGCTTCTCCCTATCACTCTTCCCCACCGAACATTCTTGCCAGAAGATATTCGTCGATTTGCCAACAGAAGACATGGATGACAATTTGTTTATCCCAAACCCTAGAAGAACCACTCCTTATATTAAGAAAAAACCAATCAATTCCGGCACAAATCAAAATAAACCTCAAATACCTGCCGGAGGATTGAAGAGACGGTGAAAGAGACGCAAAGAGCAATGAAAATCTATGGGAGTGTAGAGAGGAACATGAGGAACAGCGAGGGAGCGCAAGGTGTTTGCGTTAATGGCGATGAGACATTGAATGGAAAAGCATTGAAAGACCGCAGCGGCCGCTGAGCGAAGAAGACAAGGACCTTGCGGGGATCTCGTCTTTAAGACATGTGAATCTGGGTCCAACTTACAAAAAAACCCTTTGAATTTTATTAAAATAAATTATAAAACTTGTATGTACTTGAGTACTTCTTATTGCTATTTTGCTGTAGTCAATGATCTGACATATATTATTATTTTTTTATATAAAATAAAAAAAATAATAAATATATTATGTTTAAAATATAAACTCACAAAATCTCTATAAAAAAAAATATGCGTCAATAGATATCCACTTTATTATTTTTATAAATTTTTTTAATTAAAAAAATAATTCTAAACCAGTGGTTGGTTTGAAAAGAAAGGGAGAGCCAAGCCAAATAATAATAATAATAATAATAATAATAATAAATAATTAATTAATTAACTAGGGAGCTACATGTAAAACATCACTTCTAATCTCGTCCATCACTTCTTCCTCGCGATGAGCACCTTGATAAAATCTGAACGATTTTAATCTTCTAATCTTGTCCATCATTTAGTCCTCGAGATGCGTAGCATGATCTCATCTCAGCCGTTCCAGTTCTCTTCTTCGCGAGCGAACGAGCGAGCGAGAGCGAGAGGAAGAGATGCAATCATCGTTCGTCCTCTTGAGGCCGAGCTCCTCCGATGGCGGTGGAGGACTCTTCGCCCCATCCCGCAAACCCATCCGATTCCTCAGACTATGGGAGTTCTCGGAGGCCCGGACTCGGCGGCCTGCTGACCGCCCAGCCGCGCCTGCAGCGGCGATGAACGGATGGGAGCAAGACCACTACTCTGTCCTCGGACTCCCTCGCACTGCCTCCGCCGCCGACGTCAAGCGCTCTTACCGTCTTCTTGCTAGAAAGGTCTCTCTCTTGCTTCCCGGCATGGTCCTTCTCTCTAATTTCCTGGTTTAGTTCGTATTTATAGTGGAAATTCATGCTTTTGCTTTGTGGAATTTGGTTTCTTCTTGTTTGATTAGCACGCATTCAGGAAATGATCCTAATTAAGCATTACACATCTTGAATTTGTTCAATGTGATGAGAAATGAGTGTTGTAGAGCTGTGATTATCTTGTAGGAATTCATTGATTGTTTATTGAGAGCAAATGACGGGACCTTTTCTAGTTTATATGATACATCCAATTTGAATCAAATGAACAGTAGGAAAACATGGAAGAAAGCCCATTGAATGTATGACTATGGATTTGCTAGGATGCAATTGGGCAGACCTGAATATAGTTTATTCATAGCTGAGTATTTGGAACAACTGAGAGGATACTGCTCAACCAATTCTTTTCCCTGGAAGATCTCAGTGTATTTTCACTTTCTTTATCTATATATTTTTTGTTATGTTGGAAATGAAGTGTTCTGAATGATGCCAAACTCTTGCTTGGTTGACCATGTTATCAGTTTTCCTTTCTGATATGAGAATTCAATTGGTGCCACCAAACTTTTAGACCTGGATATGTTATACACTGGATCAATATTTTCTGAAGATTAATGTTGATTTTGTTCTTTGTTATTGACTACCTACATGGTTATTCTTCTTAGACAATTGACACTTGTCTGCACCTAAAGTTTTGATGATTTCATTGAATTTGTTCTTTATTATTGACTACTTAAATAATTGTTCTCAGTAGATGCTTGTATCTTGAGGGAAGGACTGAGATCTATAATTATTGACTCACACTATAGCTCTTGTGATTTTGATTTTTGCAGTATCATCCAGATGTTAGCAGGGACTTGCGGGCTGGAGAGGTTTTTAAGAGCATTCGCGCTGCATATGAGGTGATTTTATATGCATCCTTTTCTGGCAAACACTTACAATTATATGCTGGTAAAATCACAAATTCATTACCTTGGCCTTGGTCAAGCTTCCTCTTCCGATGACTTTTGATTTTTATGTTCTGGTACTTTTACAATAGTAGTGTGTTTAAGACATTTTATTTTATTTGATGCACCACTTTGTGAATTGAAATTTTGGTATGTTGCCTTCCTCTTATATATCTTTTGTCTTATGTTTATTATCCTCGTCAGTAGTGATTTTCTTTTTTTAGATGGAATGAACTGTTTTAATATCAATTACAGAAATAGGTTTCTCAATGTTATTCATGTCTCCATCTGCCATGGCTCTAGCGTGTATGATTAATGAAAGAAATCCCACCATGTGCATTTGCTCGTCTTTCTTTTTTCCGTAAAATTATTTTTTTCTGATCATTTTCGTTATTTCTCGAGCAGGTTCTGTCTGATGAAGTTAAAAGAAGTCAATATGACAGGACACTAATGTTCCAAGGCAGTACAGAGAGACAATGGAGGAGAAGGTGTACCACCCATCCAGACGTCGCTGATGAAATGCGAAGGAGAATATTTAGATGGGAAGAACTGAGACGGCAAATGCAGCATGAAAAGCAGAACGGAGAGGACTCATGGTATCGTCAAAGAGACATAAACCGGGAAGCTTCAGACAACGAAAGAGGCCCTTTCAGTGAAGTGCTGAGGTTCGCCTTTCTCACATTGTTCCTAATGCAGACGGTCGGATGCAGAGCATCCCTTACATTCTGCGGACTCACTGCTCTGCTAGACAATCATTTGGACTTTGGATATAAGATCGGGTATCTAGTCGCATGGCTTTTAGGCGGGCGTGGTGGTATTCTACTCACACTATGCATCAATTTCTCAAGCTGGCTTTGCGGGAAGAACAACAGCAGCCTTGTTGCCCTGGTGATCGTCGCAATGTGGGTGGGAGTTAACCTTGCAAGATTCGCGCCTCTCCCTCAAGGTGCAGTCCTCGCATTGCTATACATGTCGATAAAACTTCAAGTTGATCTAAAGTGATGCTATATACTACACTAGTAAAATAGAAACATCAACCTGTAAAGCTGATGAAAGTGTTCATTATGTATAACTGTTCATCCTCCATTAAACTTCAATTAAACTTCAATGAAGATTGTTATGACCTTGAGTAGAACTAATTTTTTCTGGGTTTTGGCTTGTTTGTCTTCAATTCTCATGCTTGTTTCTTAAAAATGTGTATTTTCAGGGGCATAAATGTAATTTTAGACAAAGAAGAGTGTTCTTGGAATTTCATCATTTGATGTCATTAACAGATAAGTCAGGGAAATTAAAAAAAAAAAAATGATGTTTCAAAGTGTTTTCTGAGGACATTAAATATTTCATGCCAATGTTTAGGTCATGCTTAGCACAGTACATGATAATGGAATATGCTGAGCTGCTTATATATTTTGTTATGCAATAACTTTTATATATACATTGAGAATCTGAGATGTTGACTCACCACTGATATAAACACACCGAAATCAATAATATATATATATATATATACATACCAAGAATGCAAGTGGATAAGGAATTATAAAAGCAATATCAGCAAGTAAAGTTCTACTTGTTCATCTCATCAATAAAAAGGTGAGAAAAAAAAACCACACGTGCTTAGTTACATAAAATACCGAGACATCTCAAGTGGGGCGGTGATTCTCGGGTTTTTAAGAAAGACAACAGTCCTGAACTCAAAAATGAATACGTGGGGGAGCAGCGCTCATCACTGAACCGTGGATACACCTTACGTGAGATGGGGATCGAAATTCGGGAGCCCACTCAACACTCGAGGTGAACACCCTACGTAAAGGACCCAATGTTAATAGATCAAATGATCGTTGGCGGTGATTCTCGTTTCATCCTTGATGTAATAATTTCGGTTGTTTAGTTTGCTGTAGTGGACCTAAACGTAATTTTTTTCTAAATTTTTGGGGGTAGTAAGTAGCATTTATTGGGAGAAAATGATTTTTTGTATTAATAAAAATTTAATTACAAAAATTATTTAATTTAAATAATTAATTATGCTAATTAAAATGAAATGACACTTTTACTGGGTAGAAATTTAATTAAATAAACATTATTGATTTAAATTATTGATTATTATTATTTTTTGTCATTTCCGTGGTATTCTAAATACGTGGACTCCGAGCTTGGTTTCAATTTGAACTTTGAAACTTTGGTTAAGTGACCCAAGCCCTTTACTACTTTGGCCAACATCCATTGGGTTGAAATTATTTATTATAATATAAAATGAATAATAATTAACATGAATTATGTAAGTTTAAATTTAATTATAATAATTAAAGTGGATAATATTTAACGTGTTATTTTATAATCCTTAAAATGAAGTACTGATTTATTTATCATTAAACATAACTTATTTTTTTATATATAAGTACTGATTATTTTGCATTAAAAATATAAAGTATGACCACATGTTTTTTTTTCACAATTCTTTCAACCTAATATTATTTTCATTTTTATTCACATTCCATTATTATTATTATTTTTAAACTCATTTCATCAATTTTCATTCCCATTTTATCCACAGAGTACATGACCATCAAACATTATGAATATAATAAAGCATAGTAATTGACTAATTATATTATGTATATATATTGACAAAATGTGCACGTTGATGTATATATATATATATATATACATCAACATGCACAAATGTGGAATCAGTATCTTAACACACGTGGACTCAATCTACATGACTAAATTAATTAAATATCAATGATCAAATATTTGATTCAATAGGTTAGAGGGCCCATATACTTTAGGCCCATATTTGTTTCAAAATATTTCCACTAAAAGTTTAGTACTACATTGCCTAGCTACAAGAACTTAATCCACTTTATATATAACACTATTCATTATCCTTTGATCTTATTTTAGTGGTTATGCTCTTTTCACATAGGCGCTTGGTGAGGACATGAATGAGTTTTTACCTTTATACTCTTTTCATCATATTAAATTTTTTGCGCCTGCCTCAGTCTTCCTGTTCTGTAATCCAGTTCCTGCTTCTTCCAACACAATATACACACAATTACATTGATTCCACTAACTAAAGCTATAAAGAATCAAATTCCCAAAGTGCTTTTTATCACAAAGCATGAGATCTTTTTTTCTTCAATTCAAGCATCCATGGTTTGAGACACTGCATCATTGGACCACACCAACTTTTATTTAATTATTAACAAATAAAGGAAACCATAGCACACCTTCTCTTGATTATTACTGCCAAATGAGTGTTTGTTTCTGCAGAGTTTCAGCCAAAACATTACTGCAGTTAAGAAGAAAGATCAATTAATACAAAGATGAGAACAAAAGAGAATGATACATCAACGCACATTATCACTGATGAAGTAGTGAATTACTTCTTCATTGATTACATAATTCATTGAAATTCAAAAGAATGGTAATCTAGAAATGAATCAAATGATGAAGAATTTGTTCTGTAGTTGTAACATAAATTTTGACAAGAGAAATGTAGTAGCCATCTCTTCAATTCCCGGACCAGGGTTTCCACTCCGGCACTAATTTAGATATCTCACCATCTATAGATTCTGCAATTCTAGTAACATCGTGCTCGGTTATACATAACTCTGCTACCATTTCCATAGCTACAGTCAATGCCGTGTCAGCTTCGATGTCGAATGGAAAATATATATTCCGAACTCTCCCTGCAGAATAAAGAAAAGGCATGAACAAGTCTTTAAAGCAAAAGGCAGAGTTCAGTGTATCTTTTACCTTCTTTGTCGGCAATTCTAAGCCTCAAGAAGATGCCGCCATCCTCTTCCATTTTCCCATTGATGGTGATATCCACATTGCCAAAAGATTCATTCTCGTGGCTATTGAAAAGGTCGAAACAATGTGTTTTAACATCATTATCTATTGCCGATACGGATACGCAGCGATGGCCATTGTTAGTCTTAACTCGAGAAAAAGAAGGTTGCCTCACAATTGGAATTAAACTAAACTCTTCAGCTCGAAGAAATGGATCATTCAAAAGCTCTCTTGCAGAAAGCCTCTGCGAAACCGAAACCAAGCACTTCTCAATAAATTGCTTCACTTCAGGATCCTTAACTCTACATAAAGCTTCCGGCTTTGTTCCCTACCGAATTAAAAGACATTAAATGAAACAATGATCTTGATGACGATGATAATAAGAAGGAACACTTACAGAGATGACTTTCTTATAGATTTGAGCATGATGAGTGCATTCACTATACGGGTACTCGAATGTTACCATCTCCAACACACACATTCCGAAAGAGTATATATCAACTAATTCATTGTATTCTTCTTCATATACCTCTGGTGCCATGAACTCCGGAGTGCCTACTAATGAGGAAATAGTTTAAGAGTAAGTGCGTAATCGTTTTCCCTACAAAACATCGGCGAAGGTTTTTGTCTCACCAACACAATGCACAGCATTGGACTTGTGGAGAATGGCAGCAAGGCCGAGATCACCGATCTTAACCTCTCCTTGATTGCCATTGATGAAGAGGTTGTCACACTTGAGGTCCCTGTGAATTATGGGTGGTTCGTGGCTGTGAAGGTAGACAAGCCCTTTCAAGATTTGTAAACACCAATGCTTCACTGCTCTAATGCCAATCCTTTTGTGCTTCTGCCTATACCTATCACAATTAATCAACAAGAGTCCTAACAAAAGATCACCATTTTGGAAGAAGAACACAAACAAAGATGAAATTCTAATGAAATTCTAGTGAAATTCTAAATAAAGAACATTGACAAAGATTGTATTTTGGAGCAAGATCACAAATAAAGATTGCATTTTGGAGCAACAACACAAACAAAGATTGCATTTTGGAATAAGATCACAAACAAAGATTGCATTTTGGAGCAAGAACACAAAGAAAGGTTGCATTTTTTGGAGTAAGAACACAAAGAAAGATGACATTTTAGAGAAACACATACTGTCTTAGAGTGCCAGAGGTGAAGATCTCAGTGACAAAATTGATGTTCCTGTTGGAGATGTCAACCCAGGAGGTGAAGAACTTGATGATGTTCTTATGATTGAGGTTCTTCAACAAGTGGATCTCACAATAAAGCCTCTCAAGATCCTCAGAACTTTGAAGGAAGTCATTGAGCCTCACTTGATTCCATGCCACCTCAATCCCTTCATACTCATCAAACCCTCTGTAACTGCAAACAAATCTCAACAACATCAGAGACAAACAACAAGACAAACATAAACAGCAAAACTAAATCAAAACATACACTGTTTTTGAAGACCCTTTCCCAAGGACCTCATTGTACTGCAGACATAACAACAAGAACAATCCCAAAATCAAAGATTTGTACAAACTACAAAGAACTAACTCATCATCAGTGTTTGCAAATTGCTATATACCCTTCCATATCTCCCTGTTGGATCTACTTCCACAAACTCTGGACACTCAACACCATTCATTCTGATTAGTGATTACCATATAGAGAGCCACAGAGAGAGAGAGAGGATTCAGTTGAGGCAGGAGAAGGCAATGAATATGAAGAACAACAGTGGACAAGACCAAAGGGCAGACATGGATATACAACCTTTCTTCACCCAACTTTGGTCTTTAGTCTTATATCAAGTACATATCACTAACTATTAATATTGTATGTTTGAGATGCATATATCAGAGTCCATGTTTCACATTTATGGTAAACTTTTTTTTTTGTAGGAATATTACTGGTTCTAGATGAAGTTTTGTAGTTTTTTTTTTTTAACCCTTAAAGTGTAAAACAAAGAATTACTGAAGTATGATATGCACTAAATTCAATGGCATGACATATTCATCCTAAGAAAATCAAATTAAAGGGTTGGTAGATTCAACAAAAGGCTTAGTTTCAACCTCATAAGTTGTCAAAAATGGAGACAAACTGATAGAGGCTAAATCCTTTCAACAAAAGGCTCATGATCAAGCTTAGAAGTTGTCATATTTTGTTATAGCTGTTGCTATTAGTGTCAAAAAAAAAAGCTTAGAAGTTGTCAAAAATGGAGAAATAGTGATAGGGGAATACATCCTTTCAAGCTTTTGTTCATATGAACTTCAAAGCCTTGAAAAATTCTCAATTAAACAATTTAAGTGGCATTGCACTAAGTCTAATATGTGTATATATTTATATATAAATATAACAAACGGTTAATATTAACTATTTAAAATTAGCTATATGAATTCTGTTCCTTCACGTTACTTTATTAAAAATGTAAAAGCTTAGGATGATTTACAAGATTTAAAAGATAAATACAGAGATTATATATATATAAAGAGATATTTGATTTTTTTTTTATAGAATAAATAAACCATAAATTTATTAAAACTAGAGCAAGTAAGTATACGTAATTCAAAGATTTAAAACAAGGAACATAGTAAGTACAAATAATAGTAAAATAAATATATAGTTATATATTTTATTTTTACAAATAGTTATTATTTATTTATTTATACCACATATAAAGACTGAAAAAATAAAATAAAAATATAAGAATACAAAAATTCTTTCTTACGGCAAGATGAACAAATTAAAAAAAGTTAAGAAGGGTTTTATCAGTTTTAAAATATAAAATTTTAGTAACAAACAATTTTTTCTTAGATATATAAATAAGACAATAATTATTTACTATTCTATGATTGCCTTTTTTTTTTAAATTAAAAATCATATAATAAAACATTTGTTTATTTACTTACATGGATTTAATTTAATGAATGGTGGGGGAGTTCAGAGTTAGGTCCCCTTGATTAGGTTAGATTCGCATGGGACCCGACCACGTTGAACCGAGTCCAGAAGTACGCGGTTAGATCAATTTCATTGGTGACCTGCCAAACCAACTGTACTAGATTAGTACAAGATATTTTCTCTTCTCATCAACTCACTATTTTATTTTTTATATATATATAAATAAAACATATTAAAAAATTATACCTAGAATGCGTGGCGAATTTAAAAAAAAAAAAATTATACCTAGAATGCGTGGCGAATTAGGTCAAGTCCGAAGTCCCACATGCCAACCCATTTTAACAAGTTTAATATTGGATTGTATTTTAATGTGCACAATCACAGAAACTTTTTGCCTGGATGTTATTATTATTATTCAGGAGAGATTCATATCTGTTTTTTTGTTAGAAGGAAAATAAAATAAAATTTTCATTAACTGCAGACGTTTTATGAATTTCGTAAAATATCACCCATAAACTATCGGATGTTTTATGACGTTCGAAAAACATCTGCAGTTAGCAAAAAGATAAAAATAGAAAGATATCAGTGCATAAACGGGTTAATTTTTCAGAAAGTCACCAAAACTTTGACTAATTATCACTTCGGTCATCCCAACTTCAAAATGTATCAAAGTGGTCACTCAAATTCTAATTCACATCATCGGGCAGTCACCCAAGGCTTTCCGGCCCAAATTAGTCTACGTGGCTGCCGGAAAAACTGAGGTGGCTTTTTTAATCCACATCATCATGCTTATGTGGCCTATCTACGTCATTATATTAAGATTTCTTGAATTTCACTGGACACTTGATTGCCATATCAACATCTTTCCCCGTTTTTCCTTCTTTTTCGTCTTCTGGGTTCTTCTTCTCCGCATTCTTCATCTCCTTCTTCTCACCACTGTTTGCCTTCTTCTGCTCGCCATTGTCTACAAGAGTTACAGCGTGGACTGTCTGTAATGGTGATTAGGAGGAAAGGAAACACTACGTGTTGAAGCTTCCTCTTTTTCTCCTCCAACAAAGAGACATGCCCTAGGACCTAGTGGAAGATAGTTTTCTTTTTTGTTGATTGATGTCTTCAAAATTTGATTGTCAATATGGAGTTGATTGTATTCTTTTCGGTTGATTGTAATTACTAATTAATGGTTGTAATTGTGAGTATACAGGATTGTGATATTCTGGATTGTTATATTTGTTTGAGTTGATTGTAATATTTATTTTCAAATATCACAATTCATGTCATTTGAGCATCTAAGACCGTGAGTACTACTTATCAATGGTAGTAACTTTCAAGTGATTGAAAGATAATGTAAATTTCTGCATAACATACAAAACTGATTGAAAAAAATCCATAAAATAGATTAATTTTTATTCACATGTGTAGTTTACTTATTCAATGGTAGTAAATTTCATTCACATGTGTAGTTTAAATTTCTTAATAACCAACCCTGGAAACTCCTTAACTTAATACATAACTGCATTTACAATGTCTTCCATAATAAATTTCACATATTCTGGAGATTGGAAGATTACAACAATCTGAATGAAAAACCACAAAATAGATTAATTTTCATTCATATAATTACATAACTGCATTTACATTGTTTTCCATAATGATATTTGCATTTATAAAGAATGTTTTTAGTTTTAGATGAGTGCATCACAAAACTACATAACTGCATTTACAAAATTTCATAACTGCATTTAGATGAATGCATCTCATTGCTTACAAAAATCTGCAGCCAAACATGACAAAATACAAAATATCTTAAAAAATTTTTTTGCATAGTTATCACTTCCTTGTATGTTTACCAACTCCACTATTGGTACCACCTGGGGGGAACCCAATTCGTCTTCCTATTAATGAGATCTCCTTCTTTGGATCTGTCTTCATTGTCTTTATGTCTTCCTTGATGTATCAAGACAGGAATTCTATTAGTACTTCGAATTGGAGCCAGTTTTTTTCAAACCCTAACTGATAATCTATAAAAGAATGCAATGCTACAAAACCAAAAAGTGAAACCATAAGTAAAGCTGGGGTTTCCTTACAATACTCAGGCGGCTCCTTCCCTGGCTTGTTGGATCTCCCAGTTGAAGGACATCGTGTGCGACTAAACCCTTCCTCTGCTTCCTTCCGATCACCATTAAAGACAGTCCACTCCACGCTGAACCTCTCCAGAAAATGGGAGGCAAGAAGAAGAAAGCGAACGATGGTGGTAAGAAGAAGAAGAACAATGTGGAGAAGAAGAAATAAGAAGAAGAAGAAGAAGAAGAAGAAGAACGAAGGGGAAAGGTGTTGATGTTCTCGCCACGTGTCTTAATCCCATCTTTGGCGGCTAGGTAAGTGTGACAATGTGGATTAAAAAAACCACCTTAGTTTTTTCGGCAGGCCACGTAGACTAATTTGGGCCGGAAAGCCACGGGTGACTTCCCGGTGATGTGAATTAGAATTTGAGTAACCACGTTGATATGTTTTGAAATTGGATGATTGAAGTGATAATAAGTTAAAGTTTGGTGACTTCCTAAAAAATTAGTAACATAAATTATACATGAAGAATAAGTAGTTAAGTGTTTATTGATTTTGTTAAATGACTATATATCCTTTTTTACTATATAATTATTCATAGCAATCACTGTTTACAAAGAGCTATGCACAAACTGTAAAATTGAATTCTACGGATGTTCATAGAAAACACGGCCTATTTATATATAAAAATATAAATGGTAAACATTAAAGAATTATTATAGAATTTCACAAGGGTGCATGAATTAAGCTCTGAATATCGGATGCCATCCAAGTACACAATATTACAATTCAGTAGCCATCCAGTATAGAGTTTCTCTGATGGACCAAAACCTAATTCATTTTGCAATTTATCATGCAGTTTCAAAGATGTTAGAAGTGATATATACAAAGGACAAAAGTTAGCAAACAGGCTAAACTATCAAATTGTACGTTTGCAGTTCACATTTGAGCTTTTCTTAATCTTCTTGAACTTCAACAAGCTTTCCCTGCACCCATTTTTTCGTGTTTTTCGCAGGAGCAGCTTTGAAACGTAAATCATTCACTGCATCTGCTATTTGTCCTGCATTTTCTGGCTCTCGTAAGGAGTTGTCAAAACTGGAGAATTCATACAAATTTTCGTTCGACAAGAGGTTTTCAGCATCATGTCCATTGGCCTGAGTATTCAACTCCCTGATGTCTACACTTCCAATTGTTCGCTTAGCCTCGGCAACCATCTTCCTGGCTTCCATAAGTGCAGCAAAGGCAGAAGGGCTCTTTTCTGCAAACAGTTCAAGGGCGTCGGCAGCTTTTTCAGCTTCCGTAATCAATAGCCTGATCAATCAGAGAAACGTTAAATGTATTAAGTTTAATGTTATGAGTATTCAGTTGCATATTGTCAGTTGTTTCATAAGAGAAATCAATCAGCTTACTTTGCTCTTGCGAGAGCATGTTTCTTTTGATTTTCCATTGCTTCCCTTTTCACTTTTATTTGCTTTATAAACGCCAGCTTGAAATCTGATAACAGATCTGTATAAGAAAGGGGAGTATTTTTAGTATTTCTAAATGTCACTCCTTTGGTTTCTGTTGTCACATTGTCTACTTTCTCAGTCAACTTCATAGCTTTCTTTGTTTTTCGCCCCTCTCCCTGAGATTGAATTCCACCAGATGAGTTTTTCCTTGGTTTCGTTAGAGCTCCAATAGATTTTCCATGATATCTAGCCAGTGCCAAGCAAACTCGCTCACGGTATCCCTGGTCATACAAAATAGAAAGAACATGATGATGATGATGTGATGATATGATCATATCTCATATCACCAGGTGCAGAAAAACAGATAATGTATGCATACACTCACTTGATCTGCCCATTTGGCAGCTATGGCCAATGATATCTTCCTCCGCTGCTCAAGGGATTTGGGAGCTCTTCTGCTTCCTTTTGGCCTGGTTTTCCTCTTCTCAATGCTCTTCAACCACTCTTGGTTGAGTTGTTCCTTCAAGATCTCATATGAATTCCATTGCACTTCTTGTTCACCAACACAACCTATCCTAGATGATTCTGCAATAATATTCTGCCATTCAAAGAAGCACTTCTCTTGGACCTGAAACCTTCTACGGCGCCGTTGCCAACCTTGTCGAATTCCTATACCAATTTTAACTCTTGTCTCCTCACTACATGGCAATAAAAGAGCAGCTACAGCTACAAGTTTAAACTAAAATTGTACCAAGGATCTTAGCATCTACAGAAACAATTACTGAACACAGCGGAAGCAGAGGAAAAGTCACAAATTATGATTCGCCCAATGAATAATAAAGTTCTGCAGAATTATAACTCATCAAGAAAAAAAAAATATTTGAAGCAGAAGTATCCATCCAAGGAACTTTGTTTGATAAGTACTTTAACAGGAAAAATTAGCCAGTAAAATTGAGTGCAACTTACCTCTGAGGATGCCCCAAGTTTGTTAACTTCATTTTAACCTGCATGTCAAGCTCACTGTGAGAACCCACTAGACTAGCATATAAGAAGAATAATTCCAAAGTTCTTAGCACTTAACAACATCTAATCAATAATAATTAACTCAGCTACCTGTAGCATCAAGGAGATAGGTAGACAATATATAAAAATTATCAACCTGTTGATAAAAGATAGACTACTAGATAAAGAACAGTTAACAAGAATCTGCATGTACAGACATGGGCATTCACCAAAGTGGAACTGCATCTGGCTCCTGTCAAAGGAAACTTTGATTTTTGCTAGTTTTTGAAAACTAAATTTGATAAAACTTTTGGCCTATATAGCATAATACATAACTAAGATTATCAGCTAAAGTTCCATAATAGATTTAAATGGGCTGTGAAACATTTATTCATCCAATCAATCAATAATAGTTTTCAGGCCCAAGGGACGAGTATTGAGTGTTCATGCATTGCATAAATTTCTAACAATTCACAACCAATAAGTTTCCATTAGAGAAAATGGGTGTTATTCTTACATGACATCACCTTGGGGTCTTGCATTGCAATCTTAGTCCTTTCACGGATCCGCCGAATGGTTTCTGTATGCATTTCATGTCCCAGAAATCAAGAAACAAACTCAATCAGAGCAACATATATACTTGAAACACAAATACTGTCAAATGATCATATTCTTAATTCCCCACCTGCACTATGTTTCCTGCCCTTGTTCCATGGAACTTTCCCTTTATTTGCTTCTGATATCTTCCTTCTTCTCAGCCTTTCCATATCATCTACATCAAAAGAATGATCACCAGAACAGCCCGAATCAACCCCAAAATCAGAGTTCCCAGCATTATCCTCACTGGGAAGCTGAAGCAAGCCATTCAGCTCAGCATTAACAACTGGTTTGATCAATGATCCATATTGTTTCTCAAAAGACAAACCTTTACAACCATTCAAGTTCCCTTCTTTCCTAAAACAAACTCTCCACATACTCCTCCCATGAAATGGAACCCTAATCCATGATGAACTCAAACTATTTGAAAACGAACACATTGAACCAACAACATCTAATCCAACAAAAATGGAAATAAGTTCACAATTGTCAAATAATCAACAAGAATGAATCAAATACAAGTAAAAATCCACAACCACAGCAAAAAAATCTCATCTTTTTCTCACAAATACATAGACTAAAAAAATCATCCTCAATTTAACAGCATAAAAGAAATAGTGATAACAAAGAGTGGCAGTAGAAGCGAAAGAGAAGATCACCACCGCCGTTCATATCAGACGCCTCAGCACATTATCAGAGGAACGCAACCGCCGGCCGATGAAGAAGAAGCCTGAGCCGTGATAAGGGGGGATGAGAGCATGGCCGGAGGGATGGGATCGCCATGGAAGCGAGGACAAGATCATCGCTTGAATTCAGAGCATTTAGCAGTGAAACCACACCAATGTGTGGAAGTTTGCGTTCCTACCCCTGTTAAAAAAAATAATTATATTTATATACTCATATGAAAGAAGTGATATTTATATGTTTATTAAAAATTACTTATGCTTAAAAAAATATTTTATCAAATAAAAATAATTATTTGGTCTAAGGTTGAAGGCCCAGTCATATTGGGAAATATACTAGTGTGGGACATTCAAAAATTTCGGAGTTCAAATCCTGTTAAAAATTTAGAATTTTTAGAGTCTCATCTTGATATGAGCGATCCTGGTAAATACAAGAATACCGGTTAATTCACCTATATCCTTTGGTCAATCTAGTAGAAGAAGTTTAGTTTTTCGTTTTCACATGTTCTCAATTGCACTTATATATAATTATTTGGTGATAAGAAGTTAAATGAGGGATTTGTTGACGCATCCAAGCATAAATTTTTTTTAATTATTTTTATTTTGAATTTCATCTTGCAATTTTATTTTTATTTTATTTTTGGATATACTAATAAAAAGCCTCATGCATTAGTCATTTGATTCCATAGGAAACCTTCACTATTTATTTATTTATTTATATTCCTTTTTTTTCAATTGGAAAACTAAATTTTTTATATTTATAATTTAATTTTTTTTAACAATTTTAAAACAACGTTAGAATTATTTAAATTGGGAAAAATACAAACGGCCCAAAATCTTTGGCCAGTGGGCCAAAGCACATGGCTGTGAAAGCGGTGTTGGGCCGGGCCTCAAGCCAATTAAAATTTACAAACAATATTAAAAAAATATTTATACATATATATATATATATGGTATCAAAGGGATATAGGAGTACTTAATTAAAGATATTTTTAGATATAATTATACAATTAAAATTTTTTATAACATGATTAAAAAAAAAAATTATCGTGTCGGCAAGACCAATCATCATCCCATGCATTCCATGAAATTATCATGAGCATGCAAAGACTTTGGTGTCCTCCTTTCCTTTATATTGTCCATTACTTTTCTAATAAGTGAAATGAGAGATGGTGACAATTGAGTGTAAATTTATTAGTGTTCTAGACTTGTCTTTGTGTGTCTCTTACTTAACACTCTCTCCAACTACCATCAAAACAATTCCCATGTTTCCTTTCAATATAGTAATAAAATCTTACCAAATATATTTATTAGTGATGATAATAATATATTATGCATGTACGTGTCAATCACTTTATTGTGTACAATATATATATATATATATTATTTTTACGTGTTTGTTATAATTAATTAGGATCATTAATAATCAATATTGACTTAGTTAAGCATTCACATTCACCATATTTAAACAATGACTAAACACCATGAAAATGAAATACCCACTACTCTCTCAACAACAAAGATGAAGATGAAGACCAACCACCCAAAACTAAACTTCAAAGGAGCTCACATTTATATATATATATATATATATATACATATCCTACCAAATTTGTCCCCTTTTCCTTCACGTCTATTCCATTCTATATGTACAAAAGTCTCATTCAATCACTCACTCACTCACTCACTCACTCAATATTGTAAACAAAAGTTAAAAAGACAAAGCTTATCAAAGAAAAACAAGAGAACTCTTCATATATACATTATACATAACATATGAGAGAGTACTCCTAAGTGTACATGTGTGTGTGTGTTTATGTATAATTAAGTTACATGCATGATATATAATAAGATATATGTACATGATCATTTGCTTCTTCTTCTTCTTGTTGTTGTTGTTGATCTTGATGATGATGATGATGGTGGTGGTGGTGGTGGTGGTGGTGGTGGCAAAGGCAAGGCCGGAGAGTGAGACTCAACAAGTATAGACCATAAGATGTGCACATCTTCATATTGACATGACTTCACATCCTCATACAATATGTATATCCCTCTACCTTTCAAAACCACAAAACAAACAAACAAACAAACAAACAAAAATCCTCATCAGTCTCATTTGATCATATAACAATGCATGCATGTATTCATACAAAATACAAAGAAGCAATGCATACAAGAACAAGAACACAAACAAAGAACAACAAGAAGAAGAAGAAGAAAGAGGAGAAGATTAATATAATGTACTCTTCTTGTGAGCAGAATGCATGCGAAACCAAAGCCTCTTGAGAGGAGAGAAGAGGGAATGGAGCCACCCCATGGAAGGGATGAAAGAGGAGGAGTTAAGAAGAGTTCATTGGGTTAGAGATGATGGAGGAGAAGAGGAAATAGGTGGTAGAAGTGGAAAAAGAGAGAGAAAGAGAGTTGGTTGCTTAGGCAAAGGGTGAAGTCTATTTCACTATTCCTCTTCCTTTGTTTCTCTATTATGTTTCTCTGAAGGCCAATCATGGGGTCCCATATATCTTATTGGTGCAAGGTCATTGTCCACCTTTCTCCCTTCTTTTACAAGCTCTCCTTTCACCACTCTCTCTCTCTCTCTCTCTCTCTCTTTGTTAAGCCTTAACCATTTTATTTATTTGGGTTGTGTTTGATTTTTAAACTTTGGGTTGGTTTTGGTTTTGATTTGTTTTGAAGTTGGATTTTTCACCGATGGTCTTTGGGTCAATTGACACCCGGTCCTTTGCGTAGAGCTTTCATCTTAAGTAGAGTATGACTCTTCTAGTTCGATCCTTACCCAACGCAAGGTGAGGGTATTGTGACGTAGAGTGTGGTTCCCCCACGTGCCCGCTCCTTGATTAGGCGCTTGTCGCCTTGAGTTATAATTATATGTAAAGTGACCGTCATTCTTTGTTTGTTTTTTTTTCTCAATTGAAAAATATTTATATGAATGCCACTGGAATTTCTTTTAGCGAAGTTTTTTCATTATTTTTGAATTTATATACTCTGAATTAATTATATAGGAAAAAACATAAGGTGAAATTATTGCTCTTCTCTCAAATTTATTTTGATTATTATCAAAATTAATCATATATTTATTTTATAGATATCTCCAACCCCAATTAAAAAAATAATAATTTAAAAAATTTCCATCTCTAAAAGTTTCAATTTTTGTAATTTTTTTTCACTATTGATAATAGTGAAATAGCGCCCAATATCGAAACTAGTTTTTACTTTCATTTACTCTAGTGTCACCAAAGATGGATGATTCCTCCCTAGTGATTATTTCTATGGATGTAATCATTATTTTTGTTTACTTGTTATTTTCTTTCCCACCTACACCATTGATAGAATTTATATCATTCTCTTTATTAATCTTGTTATACTTAAGTGTAATTATTATTATTTTTTAAAGTAAAATATTGCATCTATCTATGTATTCACATTTGCTTATGATTGATAGAGGAGTAAACTGAATTAAATTCTATAATCCAGGGACTAACATGATTTCTTTCAATAATTGAATGATATCATTGAGTTTTCATTAGATTTTCTCATTTAATGTTTTGATATAACGTATTTATTAATCACATGACAAAATGAAACATGTTTATTCATATGGTACAATTCTCATAAAAAATCAGATAGAATTATTTATTTATTTATTTATTTTTCAACAATATTAGGTAGAGATTAAACAGAGAACATTTATAACATCTCTAACTCAAAGCAAGCATGATTATGAATTTTAAAAAAAATTTGGTTGGCGTTGAAATGTTGCTTTTCAATTTTTTTTAATAAATGCTTGCAATGAGGAAGTCCACAAAAGTTAATTTAAATTTTATGTCTGATTGAACCCCCCCAATTTCATTCATTAATTAATTTGTGACAAGTTTAGTTGAGCCTTCTTTTCCAATATTATTTTAAAAAAAAAATTCAAGAAGAAAAATTAATCATATAATTTTAATATTTTTTTATTAGCATATAACCACAATAATAATAATATTATTATTATTATTAATATTAATAATAATATTCTTATTTTCAATCAAATAAAAATTCAAAGGTTAATATATAAGAAGGGGGTTGGTTTATTTTCTTATTTTTAATGTTTTATTTATTTATTTATTTTTAGAAGAAAAAAAAAGACCAAGGGTCTCTAGCATG
Organism: Dioscorea cayenensis subsp. rotundata; assembly: GCF_009730915.1. Classification (NCBI taxonomy): domain Eukaryota; kingdom Viridiplantae; phylum Streptophyta; class Magnoliopsida; order Dioscoreales; family Dioscoreaceae; genus Dioscorea; species Dioscorea cayenensis. The sequence continues at coordinate 2,627,144 of NC_052478.1, forward strand.
GAGATCCTTTCTATTCAAAGTTAATTAAGACAAAGACATTGATATTTCGCCATCCAACATTAGCATTATTAGTCATCGTCGGCAAGTTAATCAAAATAAAAACTAAAGTTTATTTTATTTTTATTTTTAAAAATAATTTTTATATTTCAACTTGTTCTCAAACTTCTGACAAAAATTTAAATAATTATTTTAATTAGCTTCAAATGGTGGGATTAAGAGTTAATGGGCTTAGTAATTAATTGTTTAGAATATTGAGTATTATTTAGTTTAGTTAAACAATGACATGAAGAAAAGTCTTTGTTATTAAATAAATATTAAATTGCATTTATGTATTTATTTAAGTTAATCACTCTTGCAAAAAACATGTATTATATCTAATTATAATTTTGTAATTAATTTTTCTCATATAAACGTTAGGGTGATTTGTCAACCATCAAGCTTTGTTGAGTGGAGGATGAAATGCTCCACTAATGCAAGTATTCCATTTTAATTACTCCAATAATTTTATTATTATTATTATTTATAATCTAGTGTTTGTTGTAGCATAGTTATCTATCTATTATATTAAGGTGAACTAATGAGATTATATATATATATATATATATAAAAACCAATAGAAAAGAAAATGTGAGAGCTAATGGATTCACAAATTTCAAATAATATAAGGAGTTATTTGCGGACATTATCAATACACAATTAAACTAGTCGAGAGTGAGGTACGGAGAGCCATATTAAAGAATAGATCTTTCTCAGCTAATGTTTTTTATATACTGGGATTTGAATTCGGAGTGAATGTTCAGACCTACTGGATTCAAGTTTCTATCATTTGGACTAATCCTATTGGTAATATTCTGATACATTGATACTTTATAAGATTCATGAATCTCCAAGAACAAATAAGATGAAAATTTTAATAAAATTTGATAATCTTCTTGTTTTACATAGAAAAGAACAGAAAATTTTGGTGATTGATCCAAATGACGATGATTGATAGAATGAGTTATGTCGCAATTAAACTTCGAATCATTGGATGATGATAAGTATATAATTTCACCAACAATTTTTGAATGCAACAGACAATGAAATGGTGGTTAAAATATAGGTGATGAGGTTTTGCCAAAACAAAGATAAAGGTTTGGTGATTGACATGAAATGTCTGAAGTAGTGATTTCATGAACTTGAATTCGAAGAAATAAATCTATTAAAAAGATGAACAATACACACCTACTGCATTGAAGCTTGTAAGTTTCAAGAGAAGAGAAATCAAATCTGCAATTTTAATAGCATGGAGGAAAGAGGAGTGCAATTAAGAACTATTTTCAGGTATTTACTTATCCAAACTGCAGAAATGAGCCAGTTAGAATGTAATTAAGAACAAGTTTCATATATTTGGTTTGTCAAACAGCAATTTCAATGTATCGTTAATGGCGTTTAAAGTATCGGTTTGATAGAAGTTTCATGTTGCAATAGCAGTGCATGTTTCGTATTCAAATTCTGTTCATGTTTGTTTTAGTTAGTATATAATCGTTGCGAGAACAAATCTAATTGTCTATTAAAGGAATCTGAAAACATGCAATGAAGAACAATGAAAATAAATGTCGAAGAACCGGCCTCTAAATTAGTAAACTTGTTTGCTTTGCTCACATAAATTGCCAAACAATGGCTTTACTGATTAGAATGCAGGTCAGTCAAGAAACAAATGAAGAGAATCAAACGTTCATGCATCATCATCCTCAGAAATTTTATATTTATACAAATCAAATCCTACATACAATGCAGAAGAAAAACCAGGAGTTTTCAATCTATTCAAACAAATCAAATTTATCAAGGAACAACAAAACAAGAAGAAAAAGAAGAAGAAACAATGGATATATCATCTGGAAAATTGAAAACAAACTCACTCACTCACTAGAGGTATTCTGTTAGCACTCGAAGATGAAGAGGAAGTAAAAGATATCCTCTGGTGTTATGCAAACACCTACTCATTCCTCCATGCATGCAAAATCAATGAAAAAGCAAGGCCTTGCAACTGAGATTCCCGAATTACTTGCGAACAAGACACCGGTAACAGTTTATTGGTCGACAAGCAAGTCTGGAACATAAACACAGCATTACCAGTAGGCATACCAAATAACCAATTATGCACATCCCAAAACACCTCAACAGGAAGACCATCAACAACAATTGTCTGATTTCCCCTGAACTTCCAAGATAATCTCTTCACCTGCATTACTCTCTTCTTATCGATTCGAATCTCCAGACAAGGATCTTTGAGTCCTAAAGTCTCACAATCAATAATAATATCATGAACTTGGCCATTGTCGCAAAATTGCGCCTTTGTGCAGTATAACTTCTTACCGAAAACATGCTCTCGCTTAGCGATGAACACAGCATTCGAAGGCGGTGGGCAAGCATTGGTTTTCCGATAAGCCTCTTTAGTAAGATCACCAATCAAGAGAACCATCTCAAAATCAAAGGTAACAGCAACATAGAAATTTTCCAATGGTTCAGGACCAGAACCAAATTTGGCAGCAGAGAGGTCCCAATAAATGTCTGCTTTGGCATTGTCTCCCCCAAAGCTCTTAGACCCTTTCCTTTTGGAGAACAACCATGGCTTGATATCCACTTTGCAGATGCATTGATTGGTGGCATCATCAATGGCAACACTGAGAGCTTGCCCCATTAAGCTCTTGCTCCAAGTGACAGTGATTATGCAACTGTGGCCAGAGAGTTGTGCTTGGTAGAGGCATGCTACAAGGTTCTGAGCAGTCTTGTTTGAGCTTGAGGAGGAATCAGCAACCTGAACTCCATTTTCACCAAAACAAGAAGGGAAATCCCTCATTGTGACTTCCTCTTTTGTTCAAGAGATTTGAAGGAAATGAGAGAAGTTTCACTGATTCAATCTCCACAAGAACATACAAAACTCAAATACAATCAATCCTTCTACAGAAGCATGACAAGGGAATCAAGAATCAGCACATTTAAAGGACAAAAGAAAGGAGAGTGATATTGATAGTGAGTGCTCCTACCTCATCTCAAACCTCCCAAATGCTACACCCAACAGTTCTTCTGGGTAAAGGCAAGTGAAATGAATGCAAGGACAAGTTTATGGAATGTGGACAGTAAAAAAGAGAGAGACAGACAGAGAGAGAGAGACAGAGAGTCTGTGTGTGTGTGTGTGTGGAGTGCTGTTAAAGCAGACACAAGCACTTGCCCTGCTGTCAGAGACTCAAGGCCAACTCAGTGCTTGCAATGAAGATTAAGAGATTAACAAAGCAACAGACTGAAAAAAAAAACATGTAAATGAACATTCCAAGCAACACTCAAAAAGAAGAAGACTAAAGCCACACTCAACCACAAGATCTCTTCTTTAGTTTTTCAAAAGACTCAACACTAATGGCATGAAGCCAAGCTTTCACCACACCAACAGGTTAAGAGATTGAAAGGTTCAAAGCTCTCTCCTTTAGCTGTCAAAAGATACAAAAACCATTTGTGTGGTGCCATAAGCTTCTTGGCATAGACATTGGTAAAACTAAACAAACATCACAAGCTCTCTCCTTTATCTTAAAACAAGCTTCCCAAAGATGGAATTTTGAAGAAAGATCTCACCTTTACTTGTCAAAACTGATGGGCAATAATGAGAAGACTAATAAAATGGAATCAGGGACATCATAGGACACAGTAACAGGGATAAATGGGAAGAAGAGGAGGTATGCTTTGGATCTGGGGCCATTTTGATAAACTAGAAACAAGAGCTGGCATTAAATTGGAAAAGATGAGAAACTCTCCATGCCTTTCAATGCCCACATGGAATGGAATGGGTCTCAGCATCAAGCATTAAACTCAGCCATGGCCAACTCATGCAGATGCCAAAGAAAAATTATTATTTTGGTTCATGTTCCATGTCTCATTTCTTTTTTCTTTTCTTTATATTGGGTCCATCACAATTATATTCATTGCTATGATATCTTACTAGTTCAAGCTTTGTTTATTTACATACTTTATTTGAGTTTCTAGCTTATAGGCCCCTCTAAAACTTTATAATTGCTTTTCATTGTGCCAAGATGAGCGGCTATATATGCCGCTATGAAAGACATGGGCGTGTATAAGTTTCGACAGAGCAAGTGAGAGTGGAGATGTTGGAACTAGCAGCACACAACCACTATTTGTTTTTCATTGTTTGTGAAAAAGCTTGGTTAAGAGTTATGTATAAGGGTTTAGGTGCAAAAACTCAAGGAAAAGTATCCTTGCATGTATACCCTTGTAAAACATCATAATTTGAAACCAAAAATCATATAGGGTTGTTTTAGTAATTATAAATTTTGAAGGGATATACCTGGAAAAAATAAGGAAACTATGTTTTGTCTTTCTCATGCCTCATGTCATGGTTGAGTTGTATTGTACCAGCCTTTGGTTCATTTTTTTAATTATTTTCTTTTATTTATTTATTTTTATTTTTAAGTTAATTTATTAGAACATGGAGACCATGATTAAAGTTAGTTTATTTTAGATATTATTATATACTAAAACTCCTACTGTTTTTTTATACATTTTATTGAATATATATATATATATATTTACTTTAGTATCAAGTTAATTAACATTAGAAATATTATCTATATTTGATAAAATCTAAAATACAAGACATAATAACAATATGATTAAAAATAATAAAATGATGACAATTAAGAGAATCTCATACTAAATCAATTGAAGAGCTTTTACAAACTGAATTATAACTCCTTTTTTTTCCAAAGAATAAAGTTAAATTCTTTTTAACACAATTGATTGATGATGCTTAAATTCACAAAACGAGGGAACATTTGCTTGTTTTTTACTCATATATGATGCTTATATTCACTATAAAGACTTAGATCTTTATATTTGTCTTTGATCTCTCTCTCATATATTATATTATTTTGTAATGTATCTATGACATTTTATTTAATTCTTGGGTAATGATAATGATATATATATATATATATATACCATGATAGATGATATTAAATTTTTTTTTCAATAAAAATGTGAGAAAATAAAAGAAAAACAAAAGCTTACTAAATGAGGTCTCATTTGTTTTGTCTTTTCATTCATTTCTATGCCCATTATGTGCATGACTCTCATTTTATGTCCTTATTAATGTGTAGGTCCACTCTGTCTCCTTTAAAATAATTAGTCTTAACTTTTATATAATTTTTGTGTGACATTTCATATATATATATATATATATAATGTTTATTGGTAAATAATTATGATGACGAAAAATTAAAAAAAAAAATTCCAAGAAATGGAAAAACCACATTTATTAAAAAAAATTAGAAGAGTACAAATTGAACAAAACAACAAACTGAAGAAAAAGGGAGCAACGACAACATGCACATTAGATGTGGGGCAAAATACACCAACCAAAAACAAAAAGTAAAAAGAGCTAAGCTTATGGAGACCTAAGTGAGCTTTGAAAACATAAAACAAGTACAGAAAATATACTCAACTTCAAAGGCTACTTAGCTCATCCCCTGGAGTCTATGGTCTTATTTGGATTGGTTTTTGGAAAACTCAGAAGTGTTTTTTTATAAATTAAGCACTTCTGGGTTCAAAAAATATTATTTGTATTGGCTTTTCTGAATAAATAGAAGCTGTAAAAAAACTATTTAGTCATGACCAGCTTATGAAAAAAGCTGTTTTTTAGCTTATTTTTACAACTTCTGCTTCTACATAAAAGTGTTAAGTCTGATGACGTGGATTGGCATTATATGACAAACCAAATGGTGACATGGCATGAGGATGATGATGTGACTATAAATGATTCATCAAAAGAAATGGTGACTAGGATGATGATGTGGCAAAGGATGAGGTCATGACATGTGATGAAAATCTAGGTGGAGATTTTATGAAGATCAAGGTTGAAAATTTTATTTGGTAGATATTCCTCTCAATACAATCATATGATGATAAATTATTTTTAAGTGCATAGGATCTCTTCAAAAAGGATAAGTTTTATTTTAGGTATGATTATCTATCCTTGGTAAAATCCGGGATGATTATTTATATCTTTGATAGAGCTCATTTTTAGAAAGATCTATTTGAAGAGAGAGGAATATTCTATTATTGGCAAGAGTTCAAGATCATGAAGATTATATGAAGCTATTAAAAGACACAAGGTTTAGTTTGGTGTGAAGCTATTTGAAGACACAAACTAAATAAGGTAAAGACATGCCAAAGAGATCATCAAGACCATATTTAGCAACTCAATTTCAAGGAAGATCTAAGAGCTATCTATGGGAGGAACTATTTATGGAGACTAGTCATGTGTGGAGATTGTTTGAAGATTGCATGAGATATGATTAGAGATTTTGGAGATCCAAGCATGGATGATTGGAGATCATGCTTGAAGATATTGAAGGCTAAACTTGGATGAAGATGAGATCAAGTTAGTAACAATATTTCATGTGCCAAAAGAAGATTATTTGGAAGACCAAACTTGGGTCAAGTTTGGAAAGAAAATCAGGAGATCTTCGGTGGCTATCTTTGGTGAGATAGTCGCATGTGCCTTGGTGGGCACGTCCCTCGAGAGGGAGACCTTTGGAAGTGACGTGAGGAAGGAAGCAGCTGCATGCAGGAGGAGCTCGGGTCGAGTCAACTGTTACGAGGCGGACTGAAGGAACCGGGAGGTTGAAGGTCGCAGATTCAGAGCATCTGGCTAGAACTCGACTCATGTTCGAAGGGTGGGCCATGTTAGTAATCGAGTGTTGCAACATCTAACTTTGAAGACGTCCCAGTTAGGGCGCGGAGAATTCTAAAAGAGGTAACTTTGTGGACGTCGGTGCGTCTATATAAGAGATCCTGCTTGAAGATTTAAGACGAGCCAAACAATGAGAGACTCTTCGGTGAGAGTTGAGAGTGTGGCCGTCGGGCAATCTTGAGAGGATATTCTTTGTATTGAGAGAGTGAGTGAGTGTTGTACTCCTTTTTATACCTCTTTTAGTGGATTGTTTCTCTGGGCCTGGCCCCCCAGATGTAGGCAAGGTTGTGCCGAACTGGGTTACCAATTTGCTTGTCTCCTTTATCTTGTTTTGATTGTGTGTGAGTGTTTGATCTTTGAGTGAGTTTTTGAGTGAACTTAACACATCACACCCGACCGGAAACCATCAAAAAGCTAATCCAAACAGAAAATACAAAAAGTGCTAATGGATTGACTTATCAAAAAGTGTTTTTTTTTGTTTAGTAGAAGTGCTTCTAAAAAAAAGTGCTTCTCTAGAGTAAGAAAGCACTTTTTGTATTTTTTGTTTGGATTAGCTTTTGAGCATGTTTAGTTGGGCTTTTTAAAGCTCGTGTGCTTTTTATAAAAAGCACTTTTTGGGTTTTAAAAATCATGTTTAGTGTTGGCTGGAAAAAGTTCGTCGTGAAAAGTCGAAATACGACTTTTTCATAAGTCGCTTAACCGGTGCTTTTGAGAAAAGCACTTTTCAAAAAGTTGCTTTTGTGGGTTGTAAAATTACTAAATTGCCCATGTTCTTTTCTAACATTTCCCTATCTCTAGCCCTAAGTTGCTATTATAATCATAATACATTAGTTATAATAATAATAATAATAATAATAATGATAATTAATAATTATTATTATTACAATCATAATACATTAAGTTCTAATAATAATAATAATGATGATAATTAATAATTATTATTATAATCATAATACATTAATAATAACACTCAAAATAATAATAATAATAATGATAATTATTACTTATTATTATTTTGTTCATAATATATTAAGTTATTATTATAATAATTATTGTTATTATTATAATAATAATTATTATTAACAATGTATAATAGTAATTTAATAAAAACTTAATGAATGCCCATTTTAGTAATTTCTCACCCCTAAAAGCACTTTTAAAAATCTACATCCAAACAATTCACACATATAAAAGTGCTTTTGCATTATCTTACCCAAACATAAAACATTAAAAGCACTTAACTTATTCTCCAAAAGCACTTAAAAAAAAGTGCTTCTACACCTTAACAAAAAAAGACTTTTTAAAAAGTCATCCCAAACAAGCCTTTTTATGTAGAGTAGAACTCAGAAAAAAATAAAGCTAAAAATAGTTTTTTTCATGATCGATCACGACTATTTGAAAAAGTTCGACTTTTTAGAAACTTCGCTTTCGTAAAAGCTCAATACAAACAATATTTTTAGAACCCAGAAGTGCTTAACTTATAAAAAAGCACTTCTGGGTTTTCCAAAAGCCAATCCAAACAAAAAAGCACTTTTTTTCAGAAGCGCTTCTACTAAACTAAAAAAACACTTTTTTGATAAGTCAATCCAAACAAGGCTTATAAATGCCATATTTCTCTTAACTGTGTTGGCCGGTTCCTCTAGCTTATATTATTTCAGAAAAATTATAGTTATTTGGGAATAAAATTTTTAATAATAATAATAATAAAAGCTTATTGTTGATTGTTGAGGGTTGAGAATGGTCAAGTCAGAAAACTTCAAGGGGACAAATATGTGTGCCCTTCAAAACAAAAGAACAAAAACACATGTTGCTCATATTTGATATTAATTATAACTTTCACAAACATTTATTTTTCTTTATTTCTTTATTTATTTATTTATACTAAAAAAAATATTCACATTAATTAATATTTATCTTTTTATTAGCCCAGGGTTGGTTTTGAAAAATGGATAAGGCTTAAAGGAGTTAATGTAGCCCAGGGTTGGTCTTAAAAAATGGATAAGGCTTAAAGGAGTTAATGATGATGATGGTGAATCGGTGATAATGAACTTAGCCATAATAAAACTCTTACCAAAATTGTAGATATCAATAAACATTTTGATGAGTTTATAATAAATATCAATTGAAAAAAAATGTTATAAGTGGTTGAATTCATTTCGGTTAAATTAGATTAATTTTGATTTATTTAATATGTATTAAATTAAACATTTTAAATACAATTTTTTCTATTCAAAATTATTTTTACACGGATCACAAATGAAATTTTATTCGGACTATATTATTTTATTTTTTATTTTTATTTTTTATAAATAAGTTAAAAACATACCTAGAGCACAACCACAAACTTAATAAATATTTGTGTCCTCACATTATGTAAATTTTGAAGTTAGATTTTAGGTTCTCTTTGAAATGAATATCCTAGTTAAAAAAATTGGTGTTAATAGAAAAAAAAAATTATTGACTTTAGACTCTAAATAAATTAATGTTATAAATTACATGATCCATGTTAAGCGAATATCTCATCGTTCAGCTGAGTAGCGGTGTAAATTTAGTACAGTGTATTAAATTATTTACATTTAAACTTCTAAATAAAAAAATTCCTATTTCTACTCATCAACTCAATTGATTATATTAATACAAATCTATAAATAGTAAATTACAAAAAACACTTCGAAAAATCTTAAAATAGAAAGCAACATCACAAAAAAAAACTTTAAAACTAAAAAAATGTTTTCTTTTCAATTTTTAATAATAAAATATACGAATACCAAAAAATTCATGACCCAACGATATTGACCCACTGCGAAAGACAGTGGAGAAGTTCAAGGCCCAAGTTTAAATCCCACTATTTTATAATAATGATAATGGGTCCTCGATCGTGGTGGTAAACTTGCAACCCAAACCCCATATCACCAGAGGAGGATGCATAGATTGGACCCAATTCCTTACTTGTACACAGTAACCCCACCGCGGAAGACACGGTGTGAAAAGTTCAAAGCCTTAGTCTAAGCCCCACTAGACGCAATAGTGATAATGGATCCTTGATCATAGGTGCTTATTTACAACCCAAACTCTGATGGGTGCAAAGAGTGGAGGACCAATTCCCAGCATTTGTGCTAAACTTGTTGCATTTATTAAAATAAAATAAAATTAAACATAGTAATTTTAATAATTTCAATTTTAAGCTAGATTAAAACTCAAATTTATACCAATCTTCCATTCTTAAACTGATTAATAGTAACAAGCATCTCGAACAACTGAGAACAAGGAGATTAACGAAATGGCATCAGTTCAGTCAGTTGGGATGAAATGACACTTAATCATGCTGATGAGGGGGTTTATCAATTCGAAATTTGGGCATTTCTAAAATATCTCTAATGGCAAAAAATGTGGTTAGTAAGCTCAGTAATCATAATGTTTGGTGGGTCTCTATCATGGATCTTAATTTGATATTTGGAATGGTTCCTGTCCTCCTAAATGCTCTTGGTTGTACAGAGGTATGTTTCGCACTGCAAAGATTATTAGACCCTTCCTTTGGATTAACCAGTTAAATCCAGCCAAGACTTCCATTCTGAATGATCCCTGGTATTTTGAGCTCCCACTTGCTTTTAAACCCACCTTTTTAAACATGGAGGTAGATTATAATGTCTTACAGTTAGCTGACCTTTTAGTGGACACTCATTGGAACATTGCTAGTCTTCACAATATATTTGATAGGAATCTTAATGATAATACTCTGAGTCAAAGCAGAGTTACTTATGACCAAGATAATCAATGGTGTTGGTTTCCTAATTCTCCGGGCACCAAGGTTTCCACTAAGATATATTCTTATTTCAATCACAGTAAGGTTTTAGGTTCTCATTGGGATGGTTGGGGCAAGATTTGGAAGCTTTTTGTCGCTCCACGAGTTAAACATTTTATGTGGTTAATGTTGCACAAAGCTGTTAAAACTATGGATTATCTATTTCGTTTAAATCTTGGTCCTCAAGATATGTGTATCTTTTTCAAATTAATGCCGGAAACTGCAGAACACACACCTATTTCTTAATTGTCCCAAGACTTAGCAGATTTGGTGTGTCTTCGGGGCTTTGACTGGATCAAGAGTTAACAGGCAATGATATGTTTACTCAATCTGTGATTGCGGCTACGGTGTGGTTTATTTGGAAGGCAAGGTGTAATCATATTTTCAGGTTCGAGGAGCTTGACTGACTGTCATAAGGTTTCGACTAGGGATATTGGTCATGTCATGGGAGTATATATCTACCTCTTCTCTTCATTTAAGGAGCAATTTTATCATGACTATTTTTTCTCAAACTGACAGTCCTATTCTGATGATAGCTTATGCTTATAATGCAGAATCACGCATAGCAGGATTTGGTTTCCTAGTATCTGATTTAAGCCAGCGATCTCTAGTATAGAGGCTGCAGTCTCTGCTCTTAATTTTGTTTTGCAGGCTATTCTCAACTGGAGGTTGAATTGTAAGGTCAAGACATTGCTGACATCAAGCACAGAGCTTATCAAGGCAATACAGAGAGGAACTAATTTTGAAGACTGGAGGCTAGTTCAGCAGATGCAAAACATTAAAAATCTCCTAGGTGAAATGGGATCTCCTTCTCTTCACTCCATTCCATTGAGCTGGAATAGGGTCCCATACGCTCTAGCTTTGCATGGTCTCCAGCACCATGAAGTCTCTTTATATCATAAAGGTAGGGAGTTACCTAGATGGCTGATGAAGCAGCTTAGATCCAATGGTTTCTTTTAGGTTTTTCTCGTTGTTTCTTTGTCCTGTAGTTCTCTTTTTATTATTATTATTTTGATTTTGTAATTTGTTAAGTGTTCTGGCCTGTAACTTAACTCTTTGTAAACTGTTTTTTTTAAATTAATAAAATAGCTCTCTGAGCTCTTTCCCTCAAAACAAGAGATTGATGTTTGGCATCAGTTTTCCCTTAATTAAATTTGGCCTTTGATTACTACCCACAAATTAAGAAACAACAAGAGAAAATGCATGAAACACAACTAGGAAAATTCTCATTTTCCATTCCAACATTTCCTTTACAAAAGCTGTCAACACATGGAACATGTCTACCAAAGATTTAGGTTGATCAAATGATAAAATGTGGCACAAAACAAAGCTCTTGCTTTTACATAATGATTTTGAGTTCATGCACACAGAGTTCATTTGAAGAATGGGTGATTTGAAGTCAGGTTAATATCTAAAAAATTTCCTGAAATCATAGTCAGGAACTCTTTAGTAACAAAAGAGTCTAGTTCTGAAGAAGAGATACCAAACCACGGTCGACATTTTCTTTTGCAAGTTTGTCGAATGGATCATCGCCAATGTAAAGATCTAGCACAGACCGGCACAAAAGCTTACTCTGGATGCTCCCCATTTCCTTGCCATCAACTATAGCAAACAAAGATGAAGTTTGACTTAGTACATTGGTATTTTAATTTGTGATCATGTTCAATATCGAAGCATAAAAGATTTTAACCAAGCTTATAATTCTCGACAGTGGCCAAATTACAAAGATTTATGCAATCATCATCACTAAAAAGAGTAGATAAAATATCCCCAAGAACACAGAGCATATCAAGTGTAATGAAATTTCGGGTAAATTCTAACAAATATAAGTTGTTGTGCATACAAAGGCAAGTTGATCATTTAAGCAAATTTTCAGTTTGAGAAAATATGAACCCAAAGCACACATGAGGTCTAATAATATGAAGACATTCATTCTAAGATTTACGGAAAAACATTCAAAGTAATAGAATGGAAACTTAATTAAAAACTACATACTCTTTGTTCGTAGGATGTATCCTTCTTCTCTTGAGAGATCTATTGTAGAACCAGGTGGTAACTTTTGCTCATCTTTAAATAAGGATGTAAATCTGTAAAAAGAAAGACAACTTGTTGGAAACTCCTGATGTCATTCAAAATCAACGCAACATTATTTATACAGGGTCAAGTCATCTCCTTCAATGTAGTGTAAGCCAAACAAAAAAAATCACCATACAACTAATAGAATTGTTATGTTTTTTGCTAAAGAACTAATATAATTGTTACATTAAAATGTAATTGTTCAATGAAGGAAAGAGTATTCCAAACTGTCAAATAAATTATGATAAACTAAAACCAAAGATTTGCCAAAATTTGCAATAATTAAGGTGCCAGAATTGTATGTATCACTTGATGGGTGTGAAAAGTGAAATTGTAGGATATGCTTATAATGAAGAACATTTACAGAACACATGTATATCAAGTGAGCACCGGGTTTTTTTATCGAAAGGATGGAGTTTATCATAAATAGAAATGAGAATTCATTTCATATACCCGCAACATATCGGAATAAGTAAATCCTTTCTACTTGAATATCTAATGTAATAATTGAAACAGACTTTGAAATTCAAAGATAAAAACTATAAAAGAGACCTTTTAAGCAGCTCTTCATTCTTTGATCCACTAAATTTTTGCAGTCTACTTCCAACAGACTCTTCAAAAGCACTACGAACAGACCGAATGCTCAGTCTTCCATATACTATTTGAAGCCTCACCGTCATTCGCAAATCCTGATCCAAAACATCAGCAAAGAACTCCTGGTTTTCTTTCAATTCAGAAGTTGAAAGAGATCCATATTTCTCACACAGTTTTTGCACATCACTTTCCTCAGCATAAACTCCTGCATTTAAACAAACAGAGATCAATACAAACCATTATCTTATGATCTTATCAGAAGAAACAAGTTGATGCAGAGATGCACCTGCTCCCAAGAAACTAATTCCTCTTTCACTCTCAAATTTCCATTTTTATACAAAAATTAATGAATATAAGCAAAACCATCCAAGATTTTGAGAGTATAAATCACAGAATTTGAAATAAAAATGCTAAATTTTGAACTACATTGACGAATTCCAAACAAGGTAGAGAAAGCAATACCAAATGCATAAACATCAATATTCTTCAGACCCAAGATGTTCTTCCTTCGCAGCCCAACTCCGAGGAGTCGCCGGGAGCCATCCAAAACAGCGGGGAAAGCAACACCGGTCCTGGGCTCCACTGCGGTTTCAGCAGGGGCGCCAGTCAGAGAGAGGGAAGCCCAGACGGGGGCTTCAGATCTCGACGGCTTCTCAGCCGAGCCGTCTGTCTGGTTTGTTGAGAGTTTGCGGCCAACGGCGAAGCTCATTCCGACACCAAATGCGGCAGCAGCGGCGAAGGCGATGGCCGGAGAGAAGCGGCGGGAGGATCTGGGGCTTCGATTAGGATTAGGAAGAGGGTTTGGGGATCCAGAGAAGGAGAAGGGAAAGCGGAGAGAAACCATAGCAAGGAAAGATCGAAACTTTGGTTTTCTCTCAAGATCGAAGTTCAATCCCCTTGTTTTAAGGCTGAAAGCTCGAAGAACCATTGCTTTGGCGAGAAACCATAGCAAGGAAAGATCGAAACTTTAGTTTATTAACTTTTTGTTTGTATATAAGCTTCTTCTTTTTAAATATTATCAAAAACATATAATTTTCCCCAAATTTTTTTAAAAAGTTACTTGTATTGTCATTTGGTTCGTGGTAATTACATATTGCCATATAATGAGATTACCATGATAATATAAGTGGGAATGTTATATGGTTGGGAATATTACGGTAATTTAATATAACCATGTTTGGTTGGGAACTCTTATTACCGGGAATAGTTCATTCACAGTGTTTGATTATCGTAGTAATCAATTTGTTAAAAATATAAAAAAGTTATAAAATTACTGCTGATAATCCAAAATAGACACCAAATTTGGTAGTAATAAGATTACTCACTTTCGTAGTAATATTTATAAGTTGATAATGTGATATTACCATCCACATTACTCACCGGTGTAATCGCCAAACGTGGTAATATTTTTCATATTATCAGCGTCTACGTAGTAATCTTTTCTACGTTATCGCTGAACCAAACGTACCTTACTGAGTATAGACTTTGTATCCATGCTTAGATTTTTTTTTGTAATAAACATTGTCAAAAAATAGACAAGAATATAGGTGCACCAGTCATGATGTCTTAAAGTTTATTTGTTTTACAGGTATAAATTTTTTTAAGGTAAAATTTATGAGTGTGAAAACAACTATAAATATTAATAAAAATACATGAATTTATCATACTGTTTTTAACCATTTGTTTAGGGGAATGTACATTTTATTTTTCAATTAGTTTTAAAACTCTTTTAAATAAATTATTATTATCATAAAATTGTACTTCCCCTTTTAAATTTTTATATTAGCAAATTATATCATATTTTTTAGAAATTAATTCACATTACATATTTACATGCATGTATATTTATAGTAAATGTAAGATTTAATTATTGTTAAAAAAATTCAGAAACTTTTGTGGGACAATTAGACAATTATGTGATTTTATTGGGTATAGATAAAAAAAAAAAACAATCCCGTTAATTAATTCACACTTCGAAATCATCGCCTTTATTAAAAAAAATAATCAAAATTTGTCAAAAAAATAAATAAATAAATAAATAAAATAATCAAAATTATTAAAATAAAAAATTATAAATATTACCCTCCGTTTCTCTTGCGAACGGAAGCAACGGTTTGTTTATTTGTTTTGGGTCTCTTTGAGAGCGATTGAAGCTCTATGCGATTCTTCGATGGATCGGAGAAGCAAGCCTAGGGTTTCCGGATCGGGAGTTTGATTTGCAAACCCTAAGCATTCCTTATTGGGATTCTCCGCTGCATTTTGATTTGGAGGTTTTTGATCCGGTTACTTTGCTTCGGCGGTGAATTTGGGGGAGAATATTTTAGGGTTTGGAGTTCGGCGGTGGTATGTGAGGATGGCATCTGGTGGACTTGTTGCGTCTCCTTCGTCGGAGGAGGAATTCGACAGGTTGATCTCTGGTGAGCTGTTGAACTCTTAGCTATCGTTTACTTGATTTTCTTGTTTGTTTGTTTGTTTTGTGTTTTTGAATTTGTGGATTTGTCTTTGTTTAGGGCACCGGATCGTTGATTGATTGGACTATTTTTGGAATTTAATGTTAAATTGCTGTTTGTGTAAGCGATTCAGTTGATTTGTTGTCGAAAGTGAAGAAATCGATGCGCATTTGGAAACCTAGTTTCTAGCTCTACAATTTTTTAATAGTTTTTCTTTAATTATTTTTGTCTTTTTTCTTGTGGTTGTCATTTTAAATCATTTTTTAGTGTCACTCGATTTTTGACCAGGTGGAACCCTCGACCTGTATTCATGGCAGTCAAATTGGAATTGTTTTTCTGTTTCTAAATCGTTTATTTACTGGAATAAATGTGGGAGTTGTAGGTTGGAACTGTTTCTTTTCATTAAAAAAAAAAAGTAGTGGTTGTATGTGAACTCAAAATATCCATTTTGTGTGTCTCTGTGGTTATCTGCGGGGGTTGGATATTAGACTAAGAAATTGGAACTGAACAGCAGTGATAGTTACTGATGTATAAGTCATGAGGATGGGCTTTCCTAAATCTACAAACTCTGTGGCGACCATAGAAGTCATATTTTGTCATATGGCAAGGGATGCCAATTTAGATTCTGGATAGCATCAAGGCAAGCGTTTAGTTAAAATGGGCAATCGAGCTAGGAGTGCATGAGAGCACTTTTTCTCATCAGGACTCAATGAAGAGTATCCAATTTTGCCATTTTCTTCCTCCGCCTAGACTTAGTAAATATTTGCTTTTATTATAACACAAAACAAAATACATGTTTGTAGCTCTTTATAAAACTTAAAATGACATAAGAATAAATGTTAAGACATTTATAAAAAAAAATCCTAGTTTTAAACATGGTTCCCATTTTCAGTTTCTATGAAATTGACCTGAGCTCAGAAAGGTCAAGGGCAGAGATATCAGAAATCTAGAATTGTCATAATTAGTTCATTTTTCTCCACTTATACTATCCTGTCTTCAAATAGAAAACGCATATGAGGACCATGAATGCAATGCTTCATTTAATTTACCTAAGAGGAAAAACTTGAGGAAATCTAAGATATTGTTGAGAGACTTTTACTTTTGTTCACCACATTTTTGCTTCTTTTCCTTTTGCACCTTTTCACCAAAATAATGTTGCACCAATGTTTACTCAGCTGTTGAATAGGATTGCGCTTTTTTTTTTTTAAAATTCTGCCTCACCCATTTTGCATGATGTGTTTGACTATAATATGTATTACTTATGTCTTTGCACATAGAAATATTTTTATAGGTAGTAAACTATTGATCATACCATATTGGGACCCTAGATATGAAATATTTGATTGATTTATACAGCTTTATAATCTTGTAATAATTTTTAAATGTGCTTGCTTTTTGCAGGACTTAAAGAGAAGCATCGATTGGATCTAGAAAATTTGACATTGTATGCTCAACCTTTTAAGACTTCACAATTATTCTTTTTTGGTGTTGTTCAATACCTTAAAAAATCACTTCTATATATGGTGAGAAAAGGTGGTTGGTTTATGGTATTGAGTATCCTGATAGTTGCTTTCTGGGTCCTGCTTATAAGCATTGACGGGCCACATGAAAAGGTATGTCAGTAATTCTCCTACATAGTTGTTGTATGGTTGTTGAATTATGTATTTCTGGCGTATCATAAAAGTGCACATCAATTCATAGGACAAGCATCTATTATTATTCAACCAGCATGGTCTAATCTAATAGAAAATATTCTCCATTACTATTGCAATCCAAATTGAATAATCCTTCTATAGAGTTGTTTGATATCAAACCATCATGATCTCATTCCTTTGCATGTGGACTTCCATGGTGGCTTATAATCTTCATCAACTGCAATGGTAACTCAAATTTCAATGCTCTTTGCCAAGTTGTTTATTTTTATTTTCTAGTGTTGGGTTTTGGGTGATGGTCACATTAAAGCTTTCTTGTAAAAACGCCTTTTTGAATAAGCATTAGAGCACCCCTTTTGCGGATATTTTGATGCCACATGGTGTCAACCAATGTTATGCTATGGCATGCTTCTTGGTATAATTGAGTGATCTATCAAATTAGCTGTTGTTGACTTGTTGTCCTGTATATGGATGCAGCACGTTCAAGAGATTATTAATTATTCCAGATTTTGCTTGTGGTGGGTGGCACTTGGTGTGGCATCGTCAATAGGACTAGGTGAGTACTTCTAAGATTTTTACAATCTACCAAAAAGGACTATTTTAACTTTTGTTAGATTTTTTTTTTACTTCATGTTATGTTTGATTGTGTCTGTGTGTACAACAGCTACCTTTAGGTTGTTGTACTGACACTTCTTCCCTTAATCTTAGCTAAACACCTGAAAATGTGCTGATACTTGGTTACCACAGCTAATCTAGCATTGTGATATATGTTTTTGGAGATTTATATTCTGTAATTTCTATTTATTGTTTAATTTACTTTCAAGATTATTTTTGTAATATTCTGAAGAATCTTTGTGCGAAATGATCCATGTATGGTCCACCCATCTGGTTAGTGCTGATCAGCTTGGGTTGCTGTGATGCAGGTTTTGGATTACATACTTTTGTTCTGTATTTGGGTCCCCATATTGCCCTTTTTACAATCAAAGCATCACAATGTGGTCGGGTCGATCTGAAAAGTGCCCCTTATGACACCATACAACTGAATAGGGGGCCTTCATGGCTTGGGAAGGATTGTTTGGAGTTTGGACCTCCTTTATTTCCACCAGTTACTGGTTCCCGAGTTAGGATTCCACTAAGTAGCATTCTCCCTCAGGTTCTGTTTGAGGCCATTCTGTGGGGCCTTGGGACTGCCCTAGGCGAGCTTCCTCCTTATTTTATTGCGAGAGCAGGTACATTCCTAACAAATTTTTGTGTGTAATAGTTTACTACACCAACTTTAAAAATTAAGGGTTTAAAGTTTAAGAAAATGTCTGCTGATTAGAATCATGTATAGTAAGAAAGTTTGTTCTGTAATACCTTATGGCAGTCATAATTTAAATGCAATATAACACCCATCATTTTGAGACATCACTTACTTTCCAATTGTTGCTAAATCCCAGGTTAACTAAACAAAATATTCAATTTAATGGCCATTTGGGTTTTCATTAATTGGTTCTTTCTGGGTATTGCACTCAGGCCTTGCCTTTTAAGTGCACTCTTTGTTTTTGGCTTCATAGTTTTCATCACTTCTCTGTTACTTTTCTACTGGGATTGTTTTGATATATGTTTCATGAACTTCCATCAGGGCGTGTGAAGGGATAGCTTATCAGATGGGATTGATTTTTAATTTTTTTAATTTTATGTCGTTATAAATACTTAGACTTGTTTTAGAACAACTAAATGATTTGTTACAAAATTTGAAGGATGATATGAGTGAAACAGGAATTTCAACTTCTGCAGCATTTGATACCATTAGGAAAGGTGGACTTAACAGTTATTGAAAGTGATTGTTCACTTGTGCCTCAGGCCTGATTGGCCTTTTCATGCTCTTTTAACATTGATTTTTTGCTTCAAAATGAACTAATATACTTCCCAGAATTTTCTCAATATAAGTGTCATTATTGTTGGCAAAAAGAGATAAAGTTGTTGGTAATAGATTAGGTACAAAAACAGTGTGAAGTGGGTAAAGTAAAGGACCTAACCTATATAATTTCTTTTAAATGACATGCTTTCCAGCTGAAAATCCTCTTGGGCTTTGTCAATTTGTTGGTTTGGTTGATCTGGGAAACTACGAGAGTAGTTTAGATAGCTTGTCACAATCTTTTTAGAATATTGAGTGCTAATGAATTCTAGAATTATGTTTCATTTATTTGCTTTGTTTTTTTATGTGAAAAAGTCGCATGCTTTACCATCAGTTGATCTCTAAACCCTTGCCCTTCTCACACTGGTCCATAAGTTATTATTTCCAAAAAGTTTGTTTGTAGTATCTAGGATAAAATTCCGAGATATGATTAAGTTGCTTTGCGTGATTTTCTTATTTAGTTTAACATAAGATTATATTACAGCACGCTTATCTGGAAGTAAGGTAGGAAGTATGGAGGAGCTTGATGCTACTTCTTCCAGTGGCGCTTCTTCTGAAGATGGAATTATTTCTACTCTGCTCAAGAAAGCTAAATGCTGGCTATTTTCTCATTCGCGACATCTTAATTTTCTTACAGTTTTAGCACTTGCTTCGGTTAGTTTTCTTCTCCTTTTTTCTTTACATGGTCTTGCACCAAGACATTACGGAGTTCTTCCTGATTTTCCAATGACATTAACTTTGATTACCGTCCATCAATGTTTGTTAATATTATGGATTTCTTTCTGTTTTCTTACAATTCTGTTTGTTTATCTGTTTATTTGTTTGTTTATTTATTTTTCAATAGTTAGAAGTTAGCTCTACAGATGCGGGGCACATAACTCCCTAATATTGTAATAGTATGTATATAAACCCAGTTCATTATATTTATACCCTAGAGCCTTCACTTGCCTTCTGTCATTGTTAAAATTTGGTTTGTAATTTTACCTTGTTTTCTAAAAGATAGAATTGTCATTGTCTGCATATAACTTAGAGCTCCTCGTCCATGTTTCTGTTCCAATCTGTCACAGAAGACTAGTGTTCACATTAGTCAACCTTGTGCAAGGAGCTAGGGGCAGCCTTGGCTATGTGTATAATCACCAAGTCTCTAATGGGCTGTGACTTTCTCAGGAAGTCTCATGTGCGAGGCCATCCAGGGCTCTAATAGCTTCTCATGAGGCCGGCAAGGGAAGTATCAAGTATGTCTTGACAATTGCTGCATGTGGGTGACTATCACCTGCCTCGGGCTAGCAATGTGTGTGAGCCATGAGGCCACAGCTAGCCATTTCTGGAAAGAATATTTTGAGATTATATATTGATGGGTTTATTGTGGATATCTTATCATATTTATAACATAAGTCGTGGAATTTAATCATGGGGTTATAAAGGCAGCAATCTTGGTTTTGTGGGGCAATATATGTAATAACAATATTTACGGAGATATATGTGCAATTTCCCGATTTGCAATGGGTACTTATGCAGAAACACTCAAAAGAAACAATGCAAGAGGTGACTCAATTATATGCAAATTAAGTTTAGTCCGTTTCAAAGGGATAGTATGACAAAAGAATGTTCTCTCTGAAATTCTGGAATACCAGGACTTTATATTTCCCTTGACCATACAACTAAGTTTGATATTGAATAGCTTGGATGAACTTTATTCCTTGTATTGTAAGCAATGTTATAACTAAGTTTTGAACTTTGCAACTTTGTGATAGCATTTTTACAATGTTTACTCATGGAATTGGTACTTATTGCTAGTTGGCTCATATTTAAATTTTAGTAGATTCTTCAAGTTTCAGCTAATGATTTTCCCCTTAAGAAGCTATATTTGAATTTTCTGCATGTTTCATTTGAGATCTTGGTGTCAATCAATAAAATCTGGAATTGGCCATTTTGAATGATGGGGGTATGAATTGATGGTTTGCTGGATAACGAAGAAACCAAAATTTCTTATTTATTTTTCTTTATATTTAATCATGCTTGCTTTTATCAGATCACAGCTACATTTTTGCAACTTGCTTTTGTTTCTACATCATTTTTTTTTAGTATCATTTTTTTTTTCAACTCTTATTTGTTGGCAATTTAATTGGCAGATTATATATCCACAATCTCTTATGTTTCTTAGGTACCAAATCCACTATTTGATCTTGCTGGTATCATGTGTGGCCAATTTGGAGTCTCATTTTGGACATTCTTTCTTGCTACCCTGCTTGGGAAGGCTATAATCAAGACTCACCTTCAGGTGTGTTTTGTGATTTTTGTCATGAACCTTTATATACTGCTGGAGTTTCGATGTCCCTAGTAAAATTTTGTACACTATAAAATCGGGATATTTTGGCCCTCTCCACTATAGAGAGCTCAAGAGGCTTGTGCCTTGTTGTTTGTCCTTCATTTGTAAAATATCATGATAACATCTAATTCAGCAAGTGACAGGCAGTCAGTTTAATAAACAATTACTTATGATGGTTAAAATTCGCCTGTAATTTTATTTTTTATGATCCAGACTGTTTTTATCATCTTAGTTTACAACTATCAATTGCTAGAATTGATGGAATTTTAACGAAACAATTACTAATGATAGTTCTAATCTGCCTGCAATTTTGCTTTTCATAATCCAGACTGTTTTTATCATCTTGGTTTGCAACAATCAACTGCTAGAATTGCTGGAAAATGAGCTACTATGGTTGCTTGGTTTGATTCCTGGATTCTCATCCTTGCTGCCCAAGATCACTGTCAAATTGCATACGGCCAAGGAGAAGTATTTATCTGCTCCTGTGCCTTCAAAAGTGAAGGTAGGTGTCTTTTTCTTCAATCCTTTGCTTAATGGCAATTTTATCAAATTCAAGTTGAGTTTGGTATTCCATCTCACATTGCCTGGATGCTGCCTTTTCCTATTCTTTGAACTTACACTTTTGTACTTTGTTTTGCAGGGGAAGCAGTTGAACCTATCCTTTAATTTGGTGTGGAATACCATTGTGTGGATTATGGTCCTGAACTTTTTCATCAGAATAGTAATGACTATTGCCCAAGAATATCTGAAGAAACAGCACAAGTTAGAGTTGGCTAACAAAATTGTGGAATTAAAGCAATTGAAAGCCGAATCTGATTGTGCATCCCCCAGCTCATAACTATTTATCCCATTTATCCTAACTGTGCAATTGAGGATATAAGCTGTTCCCTGTTGCCATTGCAATACTCCAGTGCCTTGTTTTTACCTTCTTCTACTCTTTTTCTTTATGGGTGGAGACGGGCAGTTTTTCTCCTGCGCTAATTGAACCAATGTGCTTCTCACATTGGTGCACCTTTAATTGTTTGGACAAGAGAACTTTAATTCCCTGAAAAAAAAAGAAAAAAAGATGTCACAATATCACTGGCTCATTTTCTCTGGTTTTGTTTGCCCTTATTAATGTCTTGTCATGATAGTTTTCAAAGTTATGCAGTAGAAAATTTGCCAGTCGAGCAAGCATCCATCATTTGATATTGATTTGCTTGCTGTCTATAATAAATGTTTTTATATTTGCTGGTAACTTACGCAGGTTCTTTATCTTGTCAAAGGAATTTTTTGGCTTTGTTTCTTACAGGATCCCAGGAAGTACTCTTTCTTCTTCAGACTAGTTGGAGAAGTAATGTTATGCATTCATTGCCGCCAAACAAACATTAAAGGTATTTTCTTTCCGTAAATGCCCCTTATAAAATTTGTAATTACTCTCTCTCTTATATTTTACACAGGTATACGAACAATGACAGTTTATATGGCTATATAAGCTAACCAAGTTCCATTCTTATCTATTGTTGTCTCTAAGTCTCAGCCATTCCTATTGCTTTTAAGTTTATGGGATCACAGGCCCTTGCCATGTTTCTGGTTTTTTTGTTTCTCTTTATAGGGCCATCACAGGGAAAGGTTTACAAGGTTGGGGATTCTTCAGGGTGGACGATTATTGGGAATGTGAACTATACTGCCTGGGCTTCATCAAAGACCTTCCGCGTTGGTGACACCATTGGTCAGTTCTTACCATCATCTCTTCAATTTCTTTATCAGAACTTTCTTTAAAATGGAGCCCTTAAGCTTTTAAGTTTCATATATATATATTTTTTTTTAATTTTGTTGCCATCTAGAGTGTCTTTGATTTTAATGATGCAATACTTGGATTTCATGACTAAGATTTGTTCATTTAGTTGATGAACTTTATATTCAGAATTAAATCTGCATGCTTTTTTCTCTGAACCTGCATTTATTTTATGTGGGTAAATTACAAACTAGCTTTTGCTTGAAGATGCTGTTGATAGTGCTGTAGCTTTTGAAAGAAATACTAAACATATCTCATACATGGCCATTAAGTTAACCAATTGTTACAAATGATGACTTACTGCAAATAATTACACCAAAAACAATCCAAAACTTATGGGCTTATTCATAGGTTCTAACAAGTAAACCTCTTGGACTTTTAATTTTTGTAATTTACTATTTATTTATGTATTTATTTTTTTTCTGCTGTCAAATCAATCTCAAGTGCCTTTTCCATCCATAATTTTATGACATGTAATAAATTTATTAGGTACTTGTTCCTGTTGCTAGTTCAACTACTTGAGTTACTCTTCTTTGACTTGGCCATCTAGTCTTTCATTCCTTGCAAAATCATAATTGTTGGTACTTGGTAGTTGGCACATATAAGTATTGGACCTGAATTCATTGTACAACATTTGTCAACCTTTACTCACCACACTGCTGGATTTGAAAGTAGAAATTATGAAAACCTGTACATTACTTAAATTTAACCCTTGTTCCACAAATTTTTGAGAACCTTCTCCATGTTTTTATTTATTTATTTATTTATTTATTTATTTAAATGACATTTGACAATGCCTTTCTGTTCAACCTAAATAAATCCTACTAATCTAAGAAGTGTTTATTATATGAATGATCATTTGTAGGTGTTATACATAAATATGATTTTTTGGTTATATATGCAGTAACCTATTTTTTTTGGGCGATGTGAGATTTTATTATATTCTTTTAGATGGTTAATTATTAAATATCCACAATGTTAAAAACTAATAAAATTAAGATATTAATAAATGATATAATTGATTACTTTGATCTTTTAAGAAAAGATTTATCTAATTTC
Source organism: Dioscorea cayenensis subsp. rotundata (assembly GCF_009730915.1). Taxonomy (NCBI): domain Eukaryota; kingdom Viridiplantae; phylum Streptophyta; class Magnoliopsida; order Dioscoreales; family Dioscoreaceae; genus Dioscorea; species Dioscorea cayenensis. The sequence goes on from NC_052478.1 coordinate 2,651,525, forward strand.
AGAAAAAACATAAGATATAGGTTTGGCTTAAAGGTAAATAATAATAATTAAAAAAATAAACAAATAATCTTAATAAAGAAAAATCAAATATATATATAAAATATTAATTTAAAACATACCATGGGTGGTGGAGGCAAATCTAATTGATAGCTTAGCTATCGATGTTATTATTATTATTATTATTATTATTATTATTGATCATACAGATAAGTCACATGTCAAGGGAAGTGCACGCTACCAGGAGTTAATTATTGAGTTTGTGTGCACTCATCGGACGGATATGGGTGTTGGGTTGCAACTTGTTTCCACAATTAGAGATTTTTTTTGGCATTATTATATCTGGGGCGTTTTAAACCCTAAACAATGAAAATTTTCATAAAACATCTTTCACGGTGGGACTAATATCATTAGATCAAAGATTCTTTTAGTCTGGTTCCACATTTCCCTCAATTCTAAAAACATGGGGCTGACATAAAAATCCTTATATTTCACTTGAAATGGGTTGTGAAATGATATGTGATGCAGTGAGTATAACAAGCAATTCCACAATGTACTGGAGGTGAAGGAGGCGGACTTCTTTACATGCACAACGGAGTCTCTCCTCGCAAGCTTCATAACCGGCAATGACTCCATTCCGATCAAGCAAGCCGGTCAGCGGTACTTCATATGTGGATTTCCCGGCCACTGTGACGGAGGCCAGAAGGTGGAGATCATGGTTCACAAGCTCACTTCCTCTTCTGCCGCCCCTCCAACTTCCTCTGCTGTTGTGCCGTCTACATCTCCCGGAGCATCACCAACCAACCCTAACAATGCAGCTTCAGAAACTCACAAGGCTTTGTACTACTTCAGTCTTGCTGTTGTTTTTGTTTCTACTCTCCTTCTTGTTTGAATGTATGAAAAGCATGCAATGCCTGCATGCACGAGTTATTATTATTAGCTTTCCATGAATTTTGATTTATATATGTTGCCATACTGCTATTGGTTTGTAGGTGTAAATAATGTTGGTTGTAATAAAGGGTACATGCATGATTTTTATTAATAAAAAGTTATGCACCCAATTTGATCTTTTTAAAAAAAACTATAAGAATCACCCTTGCAATAGGACAGCCATGAGAAGCGTTCAAATTTTACCCCACAAATTCTTATATATATATATATATATATATATTTTTGAGGGGGTGGGGGATGAGCTATTTTATTGATAACAAACAGAAATTACACAAGAGTTTAAAAGTTACAGATCAAAATAAAAAAAGACAGAAAAATAACACAAACAAAGACAAAAAAACAAAAAAAAACAAAAACAAAGATTACAAATTAAAGAAAAATTACAAACTTATATCAGATTTGAAAACTTGCTTCATGAGTCAGCGCGGGAGATACTTACCCTGATGAAAAAGAGTGAGAGCATAAGAAATAGCCACTTGCATCATATCTATCTGATTCTATCCTTAAACAATATAGAATGACATTTCCCCTTATTTTGACCCACACAACTTCAAAATATTAAAAACAATCAATCCTGCTCTGTATTAAATTATTATGATTTCACAATTTTTTTAATTTACAAATACAATAAATGCATTTTAGCACACAAGCTGTGAATTAAACATTCACTTCGTATACCTTTCTTAATGACATGAAATGTCATTAAACTCACAATCAAAAGATCTAATGTCCTTATTATATCCAGTGATATTTAAATTTAATATTTTTAAATTCTCAAATCACATCTTTAATGTCACTATTATTATGTCCAGCGACCCTCAAATTTGATATTTTTAATTTCTAAAACCACATCTTTGATAGAGGGTCAATGCCGGTGTATATAAACTCTTTACAATTTTTCTATTTCCACTCTTTTTTTTTATATATATATAATAACTAAATATAATTACATAAATAAAGTTTTCCAAGTTACTTCAAAGTGAAGCAATCCTCACTAATTTATCACTAGTCTATTATTCAAAAGTCAAACATTACACGTGTTATTTTCTGATTGGCACGTTTCTTTCTAAGCAAAAAGACCAACGAGGAAACCCCACCAGAGGATCCAAACATCACCGTCGACGATGGAGAAGCCGGGAACTCCGGCGACAGCGCCGCTTCTCTCGCCGTCTTCTTCACAGCCCTACTACGGCGTTCCGGCGCCATTCCAGAGCCCCTCTCCCCCCGCCTACGTCCTCCTCCCCTCCTATCACCGTCGCCGCTCCCTCCGCCACCGTTGCCGCTGCTGCTCCTTTCTCGTTCCCTCCTCTTGCTTCTTCTCCCTCGCTTTCATCTGCGCCATCATCGCCGCCTCCCTCTTCTTCCTCTGGCCTTCCGACCCCGAGGTCTCCGTCACCCGCCTCCGCCTCCACAGCATCCATGTCGCTACCAAACCCAGCATCTCCCTCGACATCTCCATCGGTCTCGAGGTTAAGGTTCGGAACCGGGATTTCTTCTCTCTGGACTACGATGAGATGGTCGTGGCCATTGGTTATCGAGGGAGGAGGCTTGGGTTGGTGAGATCGGAAGGCGGGCATATTAGGGCTCGTGGTGTGTCGTATATCGATGCGATGCTGCGTCTGGATGGGATTAGGGTTTTGAATGATGTTTTCTATCTGATTGAAGATCTTGCCAGAGGGTCCATTCCCTTTGATACTGTGACTGAGATTGAAGGCCAGCTACACCTCTTCTTCTTGGATGTCCCCATTCAGGTATTCATCAAGATCTCTTTTTTCCTTCTTCTTTTTTTCATTGTCTTTGTTTAATTTAAAAGAAATCTGGAAAGAAACAGTTTGATTTTTTTATTTTTTTTTTCCAAGAATTTATCAAGTTTGATTGATTTTATTGTAATTGAATATTGATGCATGGGTTTTGTGGTTTCTTTTCTCAAAACAATGTCAAGCATGAGAATTAGCACTCCAATTGCGAGATGGATTTCTAATAAAGCTTCTTGTTTTGTTGGATTAAACTTCATGTTTTCAACTGTAGTAACTGTTTCAGGTTTGATTGTAATCAATGGGTTTTAATAGTTTGGAATCTGATATTGAGCATGAGTGTTTCATACTTTTAGCTTATAGTCTTATTGTGATGTTACCAATTGGTCTCATTTCCACTTGTTAGTTGCAAAAGAATTGGCATGTTTATTGATTAGATAGTAGAAGAATTTCAATGGAAGTTCTTCATTATATTAGTTGTTCCCTCCTACATTTTGGTACTTTGTGAATATAATAGACATGGATGTTTCTTGCTGTGGTACTTGAGCATATTATCTCTTTGAAAGGTGCTCAACTGGGAGCTTGTTATCTCATTGAAAAGTACTCAACTGGGGTATGACTTCTAGTGACTAATTGTAACTCTGTTAACCTTATTTCACCTGTTAGATTTTGTTGAACAACTCCTTATGGCACCCTTCTCTTCTCAAGAGTGTTCCAATCCTCTTCCATGAGTACCTTCGTTCATATGGTTTTGTTTGCTTGGTACCTCAAAGTTAGGTCTCACATATCACCTAGAAGTGGTATAATGTGTATATATGTTCTTTATGAGTCCTGCCACAAATACCCAAAGTTAATTATCTGGTCCTAGCTTAACTTATGAGGAAACTAGTGTTGCTATGTCTTATAAAAGGTAATGTTTTGTTCCTGAAAACCTTAGTCATGGCTTGGTTTTTGCAGTTATCTCTTGTACAGTTTTACCATAGTTAGTATTAGCATATTGTTGACAGATGCTTCTCTGATAGCTATGCTCTAATGCATGTATCCTTTTTCCAGGGAAGAGTATCTTGTGAAGTGAATGTAAACCCAGAAAATCAGACTGTTATTCGTCAGAATTGCTATCCTGAGGTTAGTAATTCCAACTTTCTTTCATTACTTTGTTTTCCTTTATTTTGTTCACTAAGCATTAACACTAATGCTTATTCTCAATGTTGTGCAGTGATGGCAGTTTTGGCTTCTTATCAGAGGGTTCTAATGTGTAAAAAACACCCTTTCAAGCCTGCTTGTAAGGTTTATACTCTCTTAACCTTCCGATACTTCAGTTTGATGTATAAATTCTTATATAATCATTATTACCTGGGTAATTATCAATGCCAAAACAAACAAAAACAGTGGCAATTTGTAAATGAGCTACTTGCATGATTACCATATTTAAGTAAATAATATTAAGTGCTATGCTTGTGTGATAAGAGCTTGTTTACAGTCCCTTCTACAGTTCATATGCTTTCTTGTTTCTTCTGTTACCAGCTCCATTAATGTGTCTGATGAATAGAAGAAAATGGGAAATCTTTATGAACTCATTATTTTCATTGATGCTTATCCATCTTGATGCTGTCTTTAATAGCCCCTTGATATATTCATCGCCTTCACTTGCTGTATCCTCCAGCTATCCAGTTTAGCTCTTTGTTCACTTCATACACAGTCACAAAAATACAAAGATGGACTGGTTCAGCATTAGTGTTTGATCACAAACAAACACACACACACACACACAAAAGCAAACACATAGATAGATAGGCAGGTAGATTAGATACATAGAAAGAGAGAGATGAGTATGATCATGAATTAGCATCTTGAATACTGATATGCATGTCATAGCATAATAGCAGAAGAAGAGGAAGCTATAAACAAACAAGAAACACATATCTAATCTGATAAAGGAGAAAACAGGATGAAGAAGGTGATGACTGACTGACTGACTGACTGACATCATGAACAAGAAGAAGCAGGGTGGTGATGTGTGGTCATCTGTCTTGCAGAAACAGAAACAGCAGTACCCCAAACATACTCTCCATGATGTTGCCTACAACGAAATGATCTGGGGTGCTGCGTTGGAGAGCAAACACACTGTTTCTTTGATATCACCGGTGGTGACACGGCTGAGACCGGGAGCTGGTTTTTCCATGGCCGGTCATAATAGTGAAGGAAAGCAAGGTCAGCTTGACACATATTAATATATCAAATAAAAGAAGATGGAAATGGAGAGAGAGAGAGAGAGAGAGATGTGTGGAAGATGATGATGATGAAGATGAAGAAGGGGAAGGGAATAATGTGAGCGTGGGGGTGACGAGGAGTGGATTCTTTGTGTGCGTGGCTGCAGATAAGCTGCCAAACTTTGTTTCTCTTTCTTTCTTGCTTTGCTTTCTCGCACCGCTTTCTTTCTTTTTGAATGCATTATCCTCTCAATCACTTTATTCGCTTTGGAACACTTGTCTAAATTCTCGCTCTCTCTACATGCATGAATATATATATATATATATACACACACACACACGTGCTTGTATGTAATTTGGTAGGACCGCATGGGAAGGTTCTGGTATTATCTCATTGCCTAGTAAAATAAAATATCAAGTGGCATTACAAAATTGTTGGTTTAATGTTTGTTATTGGATGTAATTTGTATGAATCAGATAGATGATGGAGAAATTGACACATAATACTCTCTCACTAAACAAGCCATTTCTAATTGTCCGATTTTAAAATTCTATACATTTAAGCGGATTCAGGGTGAAGGTTGAGTTTTGATGTTCAATATTTTCTTTGTTAAAAAAAAACACTTAGACGTTAATCCTGACTTATTTCATAAATAGCACGTGACGTTAGGAAGAAGAAAACATTAACTCATTACCCCTTACAATCAGTGATTTTTTATTTTTTTTATTTTTAATTTATGCGTGAGACATTACGAGCGGTAGAAAATAAATAAAAATTGAAGATCGCAACTTGTGAATAAGATGTATCTGGCTTATTAATCTTTACCCTCTGTTATCATGTGAACTGTGATACATAGTCAGCAAATCTGATCTACATTAACAACTACTAACAGTCAAATGTGGCTATAATTTGACTTCGTGTACTGTTTTTTTTTTATACACCATGAAGTAAAGTTATATGCCCAAAAAGAAAGGAAAAAAAAAAGGCAATCCAGAAAACAATAAATCAGGAAACAATGAACAACATAAGAACAGGAGATAAAAAGAGGCAAGTATTTAAACAATTTCAAGTCCTGGTGTAGAATTATAAGAGAATTTTATCAAAAACGAGTGGCCACTGTGTCATCAGATAATATATGCTAATGAAACACAACAGATGCACAATGTACAGTTAAAATTTTTTTTTTTCCAAAGAGCAGAAGATTACCACTTATTCTTACTCTGAGGAGAAGATTACAACAGTTTCAGATCAGTACTTAGAAAAGTCACCATTAATAGATAGATAAATAGCTTTCAGTCTAGTCAGCTTTGTGCTTTTGGAGCTTAAATACGCGGCAAAACAAAGATACTAGCCATTGCCAGAAAACTACTAACCAATTTCGTCGCTGAGGTTTAGCTTCCGGCGGTGGTCCAAAGATTCCTTTGTAAAGCTCTTTCTGCTTCTGATAAACAGCTTTATCATGTTCAGCTAACAGCCGAAGCTCCTTTGCAATAGTCTTGTCTTCAGGAACAATTTTTTTAGCTTTTTGAAAATCTTCACGAGCACCATCTGTCTGACCTAGTTCTGCTTTAGCTTTTCCTCGTCTAAATAATGCTTTGACATTGTTTTCATCTTCTGATAAGACCTGGAGCACGAAATAAACTTTATGTGATATGTATCTATGTAACAGAGTCATAGAGAAAGCATGAGCAAGGAATCTTTGACAAGGAGAAATTCCAGAAGTTTTACTTAAAAATGTTGTGCGTGATACTCAAAAAGTAGTGTTTATACATACAATGCTACATTGTGCGATCGCTTCTTCATATCTCCTTAGTTTAATCAAACATGCAGCCATGTTGAGGTGGCATGGATTTTTCACAGCCAATGCCATGTCTCTGTACTTTCCAAATAACTGAAACATGAATTCATCTCCCATGTAGGCTATGGCCTGATAAACAAAACCAATCCAGACTTCATGTAACTTGTCAGAAGGGAATTAAAGCAAATTCAGAGATTATATAAGTTGGGAAATAACCATTTCATACTGTTGCATAGCTTCCTCAAGTTTTTCATCCTTGAAATAAGCATTCCCTTCCAACTTTCTTCTATCAGCTGCCTCAATCCTTTCTTCTACTGTCATGTCACTTCTGGCTTTTCCCTGTTGAACAATAAGAGATTTTAAAACTAACAGCAGGTTCTAACACTTTGGTTGACAGAATAGTTGGGAATTATACATGACCTACATACTGTTATCTGTAGTATACATGTATTCTAACATGTGAGTCTAGTATGGTAAGCGGATGCACTAATCTTTAAAAGGAGGATGCTTACTTCTTTAGCTTCATCAAAACCAATAAGCTCCACTTCATATAAGAGGTCTGCCATAGGTGGTACATTTGGGAAAGAAAAACTTCCTTCTTTGCCATAACCTAATTCCCAACCAACATGTAAGAGTGCGCGCTCCCCACTCTTCATTCCTGAGACACCAATTCCTAGCCCCACCATTTGAGGTTTCTCTGTAGTCAAAAAGGGAGAGTTGGTAACACATGAAACAACCACATTATACCTACTATATTTAAATAAGGAGCATTTCAAAATTTGACTCATTCAGTCACTTGGCACTGAACAAATACAATGGCAAAAAATTCTTCAATAATATAAGTTGTGCACCTTGACAAATAAATTCACCTATTGTTAAAAATATAATCTAACTCTCACTAACAACCGGGTAAGAGCATGAACTTAAACTAGGAGAGCCATTACGTTCCAAACACTAGGAGAGCCTGAATAAACAGAAAATATAGCAGGTACCCATATAGGAGGAGACTTCTATATCAAAGGTCTGAATTAAACTCAAGGAGAATGCAAAACACAGTCCAGGATTCCAGATATAATTCATTAAGTGCCATAACAATTGATGTTGAAGCTTCTTTGGGTCAACTAGGATATGGATAAAAAACCTTTGAGATGGCTTGGATTTAGCACCCAGTAACCACAAGCATATGAGCATAGATGGGAATCTTGAAGGGCTTTGGGTTTTAACAGAATGTCATTGCCAGGTGTTACCATAAAGAAAGATATATATATATATATATAGTAAATTAGTTTTAAATCCCACTGCAGATCACTTGAACAAGCACTCATGAAATAATACCAAACATAGTACATGTCCAAAGAATCTCTCTTGAGTATAGGCAAACACCTTTTCCCAAGACAAGCTCAGTTGGACGTTGTTCTTGCCAAGTATCTTCAAACTTTTGGGATGTATTTTCCACCCATGCCCTGTAGTGCACTGGTACATCAAATAATTGACCAAGTCAGTTTTTTCAGTATATTTGCTTGAATGTAGTTTCATGGCCTGTATGAGAGTCAGAGCATGTCTTTTATTCCCACAAGAGATTTCAGTCAGAAACTTCCAAAGAAACACTAGAGTGGCAACAATTGCAAAGAAGGCATTACAAGCAGAGTATCATGAGTGTTGATAGAAATAATAATTATTAGGTATTGATTCCAGGTACCCATAAACTTGCCATTTTTTTTTCTTTGTGTGTTTGTGTGAGTGTGTTTTTAATTTTCCTAGCAGATGTGATGCTCTTGTTGACTACATTCTCAGACTGAAGGTGCTAGGTAGTGAATGAATATTGCAACATTAGTTTACAGATGATTTCAACAAATATACACTTTGATTTGCAGATCCTAACTCAATGTCCAAAGATACTACCTAAACAAGTCAAGAGTGCTAGCTAGAAGCAGATGTGGTTCACCATCAACCATTTGATTTGATATATTCTGTTTAAATAATAGCAAATGTGTTCGTATAATCAACAAGTTTCTCAGAAGAGATAAACTAAAAGAGTTCTTGTAATGACCATTCCCTAAGATAGTAAGCTATGGCAGAAATTAATCATAGGACACTTACAGAAACATGTTGAGAATTTTGTTGGTTTATGACCATGGCCATCCTTAATGATTTGCTTTGTGACTTTCTCATGAAGGACTTCCACCTCAGAGTCAACTTTTGGAGGTCCATTGTCATCACTGGGATGTTCATTATATACAAATGCAGAGCCCTCAATCTTGATGTCATTATCATCAACTGCACCACCAACACAGAGAATCAAATTAACATCTTCAAAAGTGAGGAATTAGCAGGATTAAGGAAGAAAATTGAAATCAACATATACATGTTTACAAGAAAAAAAGTCAAATTATGCACTTGATACCATACAAAGGGTCACTTTCTTTAGATGGAGGGAGCTAGGAAACCAGTGACAGTATGGAAGATATTTCATGAAACAAATTCATGCAGGCTCTGGGCAACTAAAACTAAGCCTTATCAAGGAATGCAAATAAATATTGAAATTTCATTAGCATAATATCAATCTTAACTGCAACAGAGAAGGATCATTTAAGCATTACGCTCTAAGCAACTAAAACTAAGCATTGTCAAGACCCTATGAACCAGGATTGCGGATGTAAAAGCAGGTCGAACTTTATATTAATGAGCAGATCCACAGATAAAAGAAGTCTTCGGATGGATAAGTTCAATAAGAAAATGATGGAAGCATGTATAAATTATGCTTGCAGATGAGTGAAGGTATACCAGTTTGTGACTGCTGACTGGAGCTTTCATTAGCTACTGGCAAACAACCAGGCAAAAACAGAATGAGAATTAAATGGTAAAAGAAGAGTCATCACCAAAAACTTAAATATCTTTTAAGAATTTTTAAACACACGATAGATCACCATTTGATTGAGCATGCTCAAACTGAGTGTCTTCCATCATTTAAGGCACCAAACAAGCTTATCAAATCCTGATAAACATATTAATTAAATTAGTACCAATTTAAAATAAAATGTTCAAAAATATGTCTTTTCTAATGATTAATAACAGGAAACTTAACACAAAGATCCTACTCCCACCCACAAAATAAATGGCAGATAATATATTAGTCATTTGGTTAAATCACTTGAATGCATTCTCAATTATTCGACTCTGGTCACTTGAATTATGTTGGATTCACTACAACTGTTCAACTCACTCAAAAGTTCCCATTTAAAGGTAAACATCTACAAAAGCAGACATTGTTTCCCTATAAATTTAACTAGTGCATTCTGATTCCTCCATCCTAAATACCACATATAATTTTCCAAGTTTTCCAGAACAAACTCTTAACTCTTGTTTCAACAAAAAGATCAGATTTTAGGGAATTCATGGAGGAATACAGATTGGTAAAATGATTTAGTAAGCTGATTAGTGAATAGTCAAATTATGCATCTAAACCAAATACTTCTCAAACAAAAACCTGTTCAAAATATGAATTTTTTTTTTAACAAAAACAATCTTTGGTCGTAAATGTGAGGACCCTCGGAAAGACCAATCGGTGGCTATATAAAATAAATCAGTTCGACCAAAAAAAAAAACACCGACATGTTCCAGCAGCGCGCTATACTTAATTTTGAGTTGCGTAAAAAAAAACATCGAATTGGGAATCCACATTACTCTAGACATCTAATGATTCTAATCCATCGAAAGTTCAGATCTTTTTTTATCCGTTCCATCCCTAACATCAGATCTACATAAAAAACACAAAGATTTCAATCCAAAAGGCCAAAATCATCAACTGAAAAGCTTGTTAAAACAATCCGTAGCTACGTTTTCCAGCAAAATCTCAATAATTACACTCTCACTACCAGAATCACACTCAATTCACCAATTACAGTTCATATTTCATCCAAGAAACTGGCAACTGATACACAGACCATTCAACAACAAATCAACAAAATATATATTAAAAAAAATCACAAAAAAAACGAGAAAACAGAGGATCAATTGGAAGCCAAGAAGCTCTGCAATGAAGAGATCAATGGAGAATAAGAGAAGAAAAGCAGAGACGAAAGGCCTTACGATTGAAATCGAGACTCTGTGGATCGGGATTCGAGAATCCGGAGAAGTTCCGCTCTCTAGCTTTTATTATCTGAGTTCCAGAAGGTTCTCGTTCTTTATACTTAAACTAAAAAAAGAAAAGACCAATCCTCATCGAGGAGATCTCCACGTGGTTCATGGGTTTTTATTTGAGTTTCTTTTTCTCGGTCCTAACTATTTGTTACTTTTTGACATCGACACATTGACATTGCCGGCTTCTTTTATAAATTGTGAAAAATTGAGGGTGCATTCTGAAAAACAGTTATAGATAAATGATTAATTAGCCATTTGTCCGTCACATTGGTCAATTGACTTCTTTTTAGTTCTTGAATTTTTAAAAATCTATTTTTATCCATCCTTAATCTCGGATTAGATAATAATAGAGATAATTTTATAATAAAAACATCATGATTAAAAAATATTAGTTTTTTGAAAATAATTGTTGATCCATAGTAGTACTAGTATATATTGTAAGATACTATATAAATATTATTGTAATAATACTATTCATTCACAGTTCACGGGTCCTATGTTGAAGGTTGTTGTTTCACCGGTTATCCGTGGGAATATATCGTTTTTTTCTCCTTTTTTCAGAATTGCATGTCAAGAGAAATTATTAACTCAGTTTAGTGCATATGATAAGACTCTAATGTCTCATGTGACGCTAAGTTAATAAATCTCTAGGAAATCGTTAAACTTCTATAATTGATGCATCACTATATACATCTATTGACACCTTTTTTGTGGGACAACACTTGTTGCTATTATCAAAATAATAATAATAATAATAATAATAATAATAATAATAATTGTGTTCAGATAATAAAGTTAATCCTTCCGTTTCAAAATACATGTCGTTTTAGAAAAAAAAATTTTTCCAAAATAGTTGTCGTTTTACAATATCATAGCAATATTTATTTATTTATTTTAATTTTACTCATCTACAATTCCTAAGTTATATAAATGGAGATAGTAATATTTTATAGTTTCAAAAAAAATATATGGTTTCAAGAGAGAAATAGTTTAGTAATTTGATTAATTTTTACGTTAAAGTTTAGTTAATTTAATGTTATTCTTAAATCTTGTGCAACATTATTAAACGACATGTATTTAGGGACGGAAGAAGTACCTAAATTGTAATCCATTACCTTCACTCAATTGGCATTTAGAATAATTCACAACAAATTCACTTTCATTGCATAAACAAAGAGCAGTACAAGAACAGAAGACCCATCAAACTAAGACAACCACAATTTCAATCCCTATTATGTTAACTTTAATCAACAATGTAAAAAGGGGCCATGCTTTCCGTGTGTGTAGAGTATAAACCAATCAGGACTTGGAAAAATAAATTAAATGCAATGGTAATTGCTTGAATTGTCACTGCTGGAAGCCTGGAAGCATTTGATATGGATGTAGCTCACTCCAAATGCAGGCCCCGGAATTAGTTTATAAAATTCAACTGTAAATAAAGAAAAATTTAATAAGAAAATGCCGGAATTAATGACATTTAACTATGAAAAAAAATAAGAGAATGTAGTCTTGAACTCACGATCGAACAGTCGATGTCCCTCCATGCACCCTCTCAACATGCTCAACTAACAATACTGGATCAACAAAGCCTTTGCCACATTTGGGACAAGCATCGATCGTGACACCATACTGACCTGGTGGAATGCCGCGGTTATGATTTCTCTCAGAATGCTCAATCAAAGCAGAAACAGATGAAAATTTTGCTGGACACTGAGGGCATTGTTCGACAAGAGCATTGTTGTTGTTCTGTGACATTCCTTCCTTCGCCTTCTGCAATGCTTGGGCAGTAACATCGCTTAACCTCTGAATGCTGGACTCAGCTGAGGCCCGAACACTTGATGCGGCGTTGACTAAGCCAGAACCCCACCATGATGAACCGTTTGAGCTCTGACTTCGTACAGGGGACATTTGAACTTCTGCTAGTCACTGACTCACTTTTCTGGCTCCTCCTCAACAAACTTATAAAAGGGAAGCTAGTATCAGGCTTCTTGGGGCCTGGGCATTTGTGGTCAGGGCCAAATCTGTGTTTTAAGCAGTGCTCTTGGGTACAGTCTCTACAGCGTATTGTGTTAGAGAAAGTAAGTATTTCTTTGCAACCAGGAACAGGGCACTTTCTTTTCTTAGTTGCTTTCTGGTAATTTGATGGGTCACAATCAGTGTTGACATGAGATTCCCAAGTGATATTTGGGTCTTGATTTGGGACCAGATGAACTCCTTTAGCACAGAGTGGGCAAACCAGGACTGTCACATCCTGAAGGTTGGCATTTGGACAAAGGTGTTTTGAGTAACTTCTATGCTGCAGGCAGAATACCTGTCACAAAATTTCAACCAAATTATCATTCATATGCTCATTTCTAAAGGCAAAACAAACAAGATTGGAAGAAATATAGATCCAGGAAAATATAAAACAAGGCAGAATCAAGTCTCATTATAGAAAGATCATGTGAAGCAATGTAGCTTTGTGGCAGTACATCTCATACTCTTGTTTTTAATCAAAAAATAGGTCTTCTTTATCCGCATTTTCAAACAAGAAAAACCATTTTCATTGAGCTCCCACCTACCAAACAAGTCCTTATTTTTTAGGAGACTTGTAGCTGTCTGCAACATAAGGATAGCTCAAAAAAACATGATTTAAAACAAAAGTGTTGCTCATTTATTTTTTACAGAAAAGGATCTAGCAATGTGTAAAATTGAGGAATGCCATCCTTGACGGCAATAACTCGTGAGATAATTGAGGGATGCCATCTCTAACACTAATCAAGCAGACAGGCCACAAACTAACTATGAACAACATCATGATGCATGATTAATCATGATCGTTAACAGACCCATGAGACAAGAACTGGTGACTTCTTTTTTAGCCAGAAATTCATAAAATGTAAGAACAAAATATTGATGGAAGTCACCATTGTCATCAGTTAAAAGTTATAGTTGCATGAATCAGAAGAGAGAAAACACCACGGAGGGCGGCATCACAGGTGTTGTAACTCTATAGGATAAAAGTACAAGTACCAATATACATTGTTATATCTGGTAAAAGAAATAACAGAAAAATATAATGCTCAACTACATGAAGTAATGTAACTCACACAATTTACTTGTAAAATTTCATCACCCAATATGCCATAACTAAACCATTTTATTGTAAGAGGGCACAATAAAGTACCATCCCTTCATAAAGAGAAAAAACATCCGAATATTCTACCTTTCTTTCTCTAGTTAATTTAGATGAACATCTAGATTTCATTCATGGTCATGCAGTTTTGACCCACAGTGCTCATCACAAAACGAAAAAAATGCAATGTTAATTCATGAACACCTCCACATCCCTTCAAGTTTATAGAAAACAGAAAAGTGTAGATTATGTACTTAGATTAATGTAACTTTTGCTTTTAGATTGTTGTACATGAAGCATATCACGTCTATAATGGTAAATCCAAAATCATTAAACCAAACAAAAAGATCCCACATTTTTTCACTCTCTACTAGATCCTTAAGTTTCAAAGCTCAAAATTTTCAAAATTGTTTTAGACCTAAAACAAGCTTTAGCATAACATAAAACAGTTATCCTTTGGTACACTTCTTAGATCTACCAAAACAACTCTTTCAAGTAGAACATGTAAATGAATGATAAATCAATAAGCATTAAATTTTTACTTGGTTTATGACCATTACCCAAGTCAAACTATTTTAATCTACATGAATAAAAAAAATCGCCAATATAAGAGCAAGTAGATGCTACAAAGATGCATTCCAGAAGAAAAAAAAAAAATTGGGTTACCATTATGATCAAATAATGCTAAATTTACGGATTCATAGAAGACATTGAATCCATCGACATCCATCAGACACCCAAACACAATTCAATACCAAAAGCCAAAAGGCAGCATTGGGCACAACAAAACACCAAACAATCACAATCAACGAGAAAAAAAAAGGGGGAAAAAGATGAACCTCGCTACACCGATCGCAGGTGAAGGGCAGGAAATCGATGAGCTTGCAGTCCTCCACGCTGCAATGCTTCCCGAGATCGGGAAATTCAGGCGTCCCCATGAAATCACGCACAATCAAGATCAAATTGAAGCGAGAGAACAACGAATTAATGCCGAGCTCCAAATTCACAAACCCTAATCGTCGAAGTCGTCGTCGTCGTCGTCGTATCTCGCCGGGGTTTCAACCCCGCGAGACCGGCTCTTTTTATAAGAAAAAGGACATCGTTACCGCGTGAAAAGAAAAATATATCTAATAGGAAATTCCCATGTAATCGTCCACTGGTATTCTGCCACGTGTCTTCTACTTTTCATATAACACCTCG